>NC_040040.1:38413926-38520720 GCF_003713205.1 Coffea eugenioides
TAGCCACAGGATTGAGCTCATAGGTCATAGAAATCCGAACAGATGCAGACACAGATAACAGATTCAAATTTTTGCATAGTAAATTGGCATATGAGCAGACTAGAGAACGAGTGTGATAAAGTACACCCTCGTCTCGAACAAATAAACAGATTGCAGAGCAGAAATCAAGTTAAATAGCAATGGAGGGGAGTGGTACACTCACCGGCTCAACTTCAAAAGTTTTCACTTCAGATTGGCCTTAATCGCCAAGAAACCCTAAAATAATCAAAATAAACCAATTGAAGGTTTCATATCAAAAATCGAGTAAACGGAATGCACAAGTGAGGCTCGACTACACGTCGTACGCCTTGCCCAAAAATACTAATGCAAGGGTGCAAAAACATGATTTTCTTGAAAACAAAAGATAACATGAAGACCTAGGGTCAACAACCCAAAAGCCCTTCATTTCCATCAAAAGGCAAAACCAACTTAAAGAATCAAACGGCCTAGAAAATCGGACAGCATTTCCCCTAAATTTCTTACTTTTCCAGCCATTAAGGCTTCATTATTTCCTCAATGTCAGCCCCCAAAACATTCACACGAAAAGGTCATCTCAATTATCCAAAAGCCGTAACAGGGCTCAAAGTGTACAAGTACAAAAGTTTAGCTAGGGAAAACAACCCAAAATGAAAGCAAGGCCCTAAGCAGAGACTCGACGACGAGTCATAAAACAATGCTGAACCACAACCCCAATAGGCGTTCTCATATGCATAAATAAGCATGAAAAAGCAAACCAGAAATTAGAAAGGAGCATTTAAGTCTTTGCCCCAAATAGGAAAACTGTTTGCCCTTATTATTGCGCGGTAATGGCAGTCAAAATTCACTTAACGATTATCGGGATGGGGGTATAAGGACCCACCATGTTCGAAGCAAGAAACAGAGCTACAACAATGGAGGAAAGGATCACTCAATTCAGTTCCTAGCACAACTAGGTCAAAAGTGCCAAATACCAAACCAGAATTACCAAAACAGGTTTGCAAAACACACAAAACTGTAATACGTCAATCTCAGCCTACACAGGTCCAAATGCCGAAATTCCAAAGGCATAAGTTAGCTAAGACATCCAGCTACATTTCCTCAGAAGACACCAACTTCAAAATCCAAACCAATTACAGTCAAAACAGGCAATTACTATCGCAGTTCGGACATTCTGTGCACCAAAAACAGCAACAGTAAAAACGGTATAACTCACTCTACACTAGTCCAATTTCCCTGAAATTTTGTAGGCACTTCAAACTCATCAATACCTACAACTTTCATGTTTTGAGCAAAGTCCAATTCGGCCGCTAGCTATGACCTAAAATTTCGGGCAGATTAGGGGTTCATGAACCCTAACTTTTCACAATTCCATTCAAATCCAAAATTGATTGCATTTCTCAACAATTCACACCCACTAGAGTCAAAGCCCCTTATTACAAACCATCAAAAACAACCACACCCTCAAGATCATATGAAACCAGAAAATTCATCATAAAATTAAAAACTCCACCAAATCAAGCCAAACCAAGAATAAATCATATAATCCAACACTTTAGCCACTTCTAAGCATAATATAACCATCATTAGGTGTAATAGGGGGGTTCAAGCATCACTTACCAAGTAACAAGAGAGAGAGGGATGATGGCCACCTTAGAGCTTCAAACAAACTTCACTAGAGCACTCACTATCACCAAAAGAAAGGATTTTATGGAATGAAATCAAACCTAAACTCTTGTTTGTGGAAGATTGAGTGATATGGAAGCTTGAAAGTTGGGAAAATTTCTTCTTCTTTGAGAGAGAGAGGGAGAGCTATTGGTCACCTTAACCTTCCAAATAACTTCACCAAACAACTCACAAACACTACTTGAAGGTGTTTTATGGAGTACTTTCAAATTTAACCGGTTGAAGTTGAAGATTGAACAAGATTATGAGGTAGAAAGTTGAAGGATTTTGTTCTTTTCTTGAACAAGAAATTCGGCCAAGAAGGAGGAATAAATGGTGAGTTTTTGTGCTAATTTTAAGATATTTAATCAATGGGTCAAATAAGTCCAAAAGGTGAATACTTGTCATAAGTCATATCCAATATAATGGTGACACTTGTCACCTCATTAAATGCATTTCTATCCTTTTGTCTCTCCAATACAAATATCTTAACACTTTGTAAAATAATATCACTTAATGCAAAATTCCAACAAGTTGTCAAAAATATAATGCATTGACCGCACTTGCGGGTCCCACGTCCAAAATACGCTTTTAATTACTCAAAAATTAATCGATACTAGAAAAATCATTTTAAAACTATTTTTGCTCATAAACTTTATCTGGGGAATTTTCTAATCAAGAAAACGTAGAAAAGGCGGGCGTTTAAAAAAATAAACCCTAGAAGAAAATTTCCGGGTTCTCAAACTCATTTTTTTTTTCGGGGCGTCACAATTTGCTTTCACTAAGATGTGGTTTTGAAGGGATTACATACGATTTGGGCACAAGAATAAGACAAATCTTGACCTCTCATTTCCAAATCAGAAATAACGCCCCACTTGATTGGTCCTGAAAGAGAGCCAACAGGAAATGGTGACCCATTACCCAAAACATCGATGCTAAAGTGAGGAAAAATCTTTTAATTTGGCATTATTTTGAGAAATTCATCATGAAATTTCCTGTATAAGTCAAGCAAGACGTTCAATTTTCTTCACATTATATAGGAAACACAGTTTCTTACTTTGTTCAAATAAATGGAAAGGCATCCAAATCAATTTTTGCAATCAAATGGGCCCACACTGGGGCAAAATTTTTATTTGCAAGATTTCGCAAAATAAGCCCACACTGGGGCAAATTTTTTATAGTCCATTTGAGGATTTCGTCAAGGAGCCAAGTAATATACTTTCAAATCAATCACACTGCTCTTTCTATGAATAGTAGTTGCAATATTTTGAAATTCAAGTGCATGTCATACTTTGGTAAGCCCCCTGTGCAGGTATCCATGGCTGAAATCGACGAAGGAGCGTAACTCAAAATATTACGAATCAAGGCCTCAAGGAGGAGCAACCACGCCGCAATGCAAATCAATTGATCAGTTTAATAATTGGTGGAAACTGGGGCAAATTATTTTGAAGAGATTCTCTCGAAAAATCAGAAAAATTCAAAATTCAAAAGTCAAAAATCAAAAATCAAGTTCAAATTCTTGTTTCTTGGAAAATCAAATTTAGTTTCTGATTTTTTGACAAATCAAATTCAATTTCTTGACCAATTGGATGGCAGGACTGGGTCTTATCCCACTGACCATTCACAAACTTCACAAAATCATGTTGGAACTGGGTTTTATCCCGCCAACCTCGGCAGAACTGGGTTCTATCCCGCTGACCGCTTATATCATGTTGGAACTGGGTTTTATCCCGCCAACCTCGGCAGAACTGGGTTCTATCCCACTGACCGCTTATATCACGTTGGAACTGGGTCTTATCCCGCCAACCTCGGCAGAATTGGGTTCTATCCAGCTGACCGCTTATACCACGTTGGGCCTGGATTTTGTGCCGCCAACATCACAAAGTTCACGTTGGACTTGGATTTTGTAAGGCAGGCTCGGGTTTAATCCCACTGACCAATTCATCACACTGGGGAAAATCTTCGGATAATTTTTCGAGCAAGCATTTCTTTTATTCTGCCACTAGCCGTTGGGTCAGTCCCACTAGTGAGCATTTCATTTGCACCGCCACTAGCCGTTGGGTCGTCCCACTAGTGAGCACTTTATTTTACACCGCCACTAGCCGTTGGGTCAGTCCCACTAGTGAGTACTTTCTTTTTCACAGCCACTAGCCGTTGGGTCAGTCCCACTAGTGCGCATTTCTTTTAGCCACTAGCCGTTGGGTCAGTCCCACTAGTAGCATTTCATTTGCACCGCCACTAGCCGTTGGGTTCATTAGTGAGCACTTTATTTTACACCGCCACTAGCCGTTGGGTCAGTCCCACTAGTGAGCACTTTATTTTACACCGCCACTAGCCGTTGGGTCAGTCCCACTAGTGAGCCTTTCATTCTGCACTGCCACTAGCCGTTGGGTCAGTCCCACTAGTGAGCCTTTCATTCTGCACCGCCACTAGCCGTTGGGTCAGTCCCACTAGTGAGCCTTTCATTTTTCACAGCCACTAGCCGTTGGGTCAGTCCCACTAGTGCGCATTTCTTTTATTCTGCCACTAGCCGTTGGGTCAGTCCCACTAGTGAGCCTTTCATTCTGCACCGCCACTAGCTGTTAGGTCAGTCCCACTAGTGAGCCTTTCATTTTACTGCCACTGAACATGGGTCAGTCCCACCAGTGAGCACTTCATTTGCATTGCCGCTAAACATGGGTCAGTCCCACTAGCGTGCATTTCATTTTCATTGCCACTAAACATGGGTCAGTCCCACTAGTGTGCATTCCATTTTAAATTTTATTCGGGTCAGTCCCATGATTTTAATTTTATTCGGGTCAGTCCTATGATTTTAAACTTTGTTCGGGTCAGTCCCATGATTTATTCGGGTCAGTCCCATGATTTTAAATTTTATTCGGGTCAGTCCCATGATTTTAATTTTGTTCGGGCCAGTCCCATGATTTTTAATTTTGTTCGGGCCAGTCCCATGATTTTAAACTTTGTTCGGGTCAGTCCCATGATTTAAGTTTTGTTCGGGTCAGTCCCATGATTTAAATTCGTTCGGGTCAGTCCCGCTTTTAAATTTCTTGTTCGAGTCAATCCCGTTTTAATTTCTTGTTGGGTCAATCCCATTTCAAAGTTTTATCAAAGGGGTCAGTCCCCATTTCTAAAGCGTCCATCGTTCGAGCCATTCGCAGCCAAATAACACAGGTGAGTATTTGGTGTCTACTTCTTTGTCTCAAGTTTTTCCAAAATTCAGACAAAGAGGGGCAAACTGTAGACACCAAAATTTAAAATAATTTGATCCTAGTTTTATTTTTATCTTTAGTAATAATTTTCTCAATTCCATGATTTTAGTTCTTAAACTTTTAACATTTTGTATAGCATTTCAGTGTTTTTAGATTATTATTATCTATGATCTATTATCTTAGTTTTATTTTGCATTCATTTTTTTTACTCTTTTAGCTATTTATTTTTATTGTAAGACTTTTTAGCATAAAATTTGCCAGAAAAGAGAAAATTAGGAAAAAATATGTTTTATTTCTTTTTATTGAAAAAAAGAGAGAAAAAAAGAAGAAGAAAAAGTGGAAAAGAGGAAAATCTTAGTTTTTTATTTTTTGGTTACTAATTTTTGTGCATTTTATTAAAGTTTGTTTTGAAATTATTATTTTTGTATAATTAAGTGTTTTTAAAAGAAAAAAAAGGGAAACCCGAGAGCGGGTTTTGGGCTGTTTAAGTGTTAAAAAAAAAAAGGAGAAAAGGCCGCACATGCATGTGGCATGAAATCACTCTCACGGGAGTTTGTTTCTGGTTGGCTTGGCACACAACGGATCGGATGGCCCTACGATGCCCAGCAAACCTCCACTCTCATCCTCACCTTTGAGGTGAGGGTTTGAGAGTGGTGTCTTTGATATAAATAGAACAGAAAACACAGCCGAGAGCAGAGAGAGTCTGGACGGCGGAGGGAAGAAAAAAAAAACCAGAAAGGAGAGTAGAGAGAAACAAGAGAACTGAAGAGAGGGAAGTCTGGGAGTTGTGGGTGGCTAGGAAACGGAAACCAGAGAGGCTAAGGACGGCTGGAGGATCTAAGGGATTCTGGGGGAACGGCTAAAAAAAAAGAAACCAGAGAGAGGAGACCGAGAGGCTAGTTAGCGGCTGAGTGGGAGAGAAACCAGGAGAGGAGGTGAGGTCTGATGAGGGCTCTAGTTGACGGCGGCTGGAAGGGGAGGTAGAGTAAGAAAGAGAGAGTGACGGCTGGGAGGTTAAGCCGCGGCTAGGTTTTGATAGAGAAAAGAAATAACGGGAGAAAGAGGTGCCAAAGGGAAGACAGCGGAGAAACTGCGAAGTAAAAGAAAAGAGGGAGCTTTGGGGGTCTGAGAGAAGGTGGCGGCTGAATAGTTAGATCAGAAGCAAAAGTAGAAGCAAAACCGAAAACAAGAAAGAACTACTGGAAAAGGAAAGGAGGGATCTTTGACTAGAGGCATCAGCGTTGGAAGCCTCTGCAATTCGGTTCGTGGATGTGGTTTTCAGAAGCGTTCGATTGCTCGGGGTCCCTTTTGTTCACTCAGCAGTCTAAGCACCCTCAGTTTCTGCCGATACTTGATGACGATGACTGTGAGTATGGTTCAGTGATGTCGTTATGTTGTTGATAGGCTTGGTGGTAGTCTATTTTGCTTTTGCAATGTGAATCTGAACTAGGAACAATTAAAAAGCCGTAATTAGATAGCGTTTTCCTAAATGGGTAATCTGAGAAACTAAAAATCACATCTTTGGTCTGTTGGTGGGATTCCTGTCCGATATGGCTGTTAAATTTAGCTGCATGCGATTGCTAAAGTTTCTGGAATGGCTCGATCTTTTTTTTCCTGGGCTTTGCGTGTCACTTGATAGTACTTCATGTCTGTGTTTGCTGAGATTTAAAACAGCAATGGACGGCATAACATTCATGCAAACCTTCGCACCAGATAACTCATGAAGTTGCAGAATTTCATCTCCATTTTCACATGTTCTTTCTTTTTCTGAAATTCTGGTGTTTAAGTCTGCCAATTTCATGTTGAAAGCTAGGAAGAATGTTTAATGTGCTTGTTTGCATGATTTTAGAACGCTTTTGCGTTCAGTTTTGTGCATACAAACCTGTTGCAACAAGCCACGCTTGAAACTCTTGGTCCTGTTGCAGCAGCGCGCGCAGCCCCTTCCCCTTTCCTTAGAGTGCCGCAAGTCTTACCTTCTCTTTTGCTACATTTCATGGCTAGTTTTGTTGGATCCGTTGGGAGTGTTTGGGTCGAACATAATCAGTTTTTAAGCTATTTCGCATGAACGCCTCTCAGCTGGAATAAGAAAGAAAAGAAACTGCATGAATGTTGCAGCAGTTTCATTCGTAGATGTGCGGGAAAGTTTCATAAGATTTGCATGATTTCCTTCAATGTTTTGTTTATTGGATGAGGATGTTATTTGTTTTGATGCTTAAGTTCAGAGTTTGGATAGATGAGTTGGTTTTACGCAAAGCTGCTTGGAGTCTGTTTGCAAACAAAAATGCAGCAGGCCTCGCTTCCAGTTGCAGAAGACTAGTTTCTGGTTGATTGCATGAACCTACATTCTGCTAAGATCCTTTTGTTAGCCACGCTTAATTGGAGTAGGTTTGAAATTGCTGCATGAATCTTGACTGCCAAAGAGTTTTGCCGTGAGCTGCAGAAGCTCTCGGATGAAACTTGCAGCAAGAAAGTTGGAAATTGCCGAAGGCTTCATAGCTTGCTGAAACTTGATTGCAGAATGTTTCTCACGTCCTTGCATGAAGATTGCATGAAATAACTTTCCCAAAATTGCACTTTGACCCCTTGGCTTCTAACTCATGCTGCTATGACCCAATCAATTGAATAATCTCCTCAATTTGGTCCTTGGTAGTTTTAATTTTACAACTTCATTGCTTGTTTGTTTCAATTAATTACTATGCTTTGTTTCAATTGCACTTAAGTCATGACTTTAGGGGCTTCATGATCAAGTGAGCTTTGTTTTACACATTTCTTTTAATTTTTCTTAATTAAAGTGGTACCTTGACCTTTTTATTGTTTTGAAGCCATTTTTCCTTCATTTGATTACCATTGCGAGGGAGGTATAACTTCTTTTATCCTTTTTGTCTCTCCTCTATGTGATCCAACGTGCTAAGTGAGAATTGCATGTCTACTTTGCTTTCCTTGCCTTTCTTTAATTCCTTTCATTTATTTCATTTACTTTTGCTTTTATTAAGTTATTCTTTTATGGGGTATGTGTACACCTCTTGGCTTGTAATAGATAGGGCTTGGAGAGCATTTTTATTCACTTTTCCCCTTCCCCATTTGTTTTAGTTAGCCAATGTAATAGGTTCATTAGTGTGATTTGCATGCTTACGTGCTACGTGTTACTTGCTTTCTTAGGGTCTTGCATCTAGATACCATGCTTATGTGTTATGTGCAATATATGATTTATGTGTTTATTTGCTTTATTAGCCTTTACATGATTTATTTGGTTTATAATGAATGTGTGACGTCACCGTGGCTAGTCCAACGCAGGTCATGGTCTTTACCCTCGAGCTCTCGCAAGTCCAATGCTTGCGAGAGAATTTTAGAAAAGGGCTAGTCCAATGCTAGACCCAATAGGCCGTCCCCTCTCGTTAGTACATACTTGCATGTCTCACTACATTTCATACATTTTTTTAGTTTTCTAGCATTTGGTATGCTCCTCTAATCATTCCCCCTTCATTTTAGGTTTTTGCATCCTCATGCTAGTTATAGGGTACATTTGCTTGAGCGTCCCCTTTCGGTAAGGGAAACGAGCGAGTGTGGCGATAAAATAGCCTTAGCACGCTAGTTCTTCCTTCTAATCAAAGGGAAAATTAAAATCGCAAAGTTAGGAGTCATTCCCGTACCCGACTTGATGCATTCCTCTAGGTTCATACACTCTCATTTTTATCATATCACTTCCTCACTTTCTATATCCACATTTTCTCACTACTTATATTTTCTCACTCCACATGCCATGTTCACACATTTCTCTTCTTTCCCTATCACTTATTTATTTTCTACCTCACAAATTGCACCCAATTGTACTTAGATGCATTTACTACCATTATACCATATTTTGATCCACTTGCACACATACACCTTCATTTTCTCAATTGGCACACATGCACTTTTCTTACATTTGCACACATGCACTTTTCTTACATTTGCACATTTGCACTTACATTTGTATTTCTATCTTATTTTGCATTCCTCTTACATTTTTCACACTTGCACTCATATTTGGGTCTTCATTTGCATTACCCGTGACCTCTATGAGAGTTTTCCTTATTGGCCATCACAACTCATGTGATTGGGACCAAAAAGCCTCATAAGAGACATTTTAGATTTAGGATTGCATTTTTTTTCATATCCATTAGTCACATCCAACATGCAACACATATTTTGGGTAGAAGAATTAGGAAAAGTAGGGCTAAGTCACGCAACTAGCTTTGGCTAGGGTAAGGGAGTGCCTTAGGCTTTGCCTTTGCCTTCTCCCTTATCAAATGTGACCCCCGATCCCTTTCTTTGGTTACGTAGACCTAAAAAGTTCTTTAAAAAGGGTTTGTTTACTTTTCTTTCCAAAAAATCACTTTTTGGGTGACTTGGTACACCCTAACTCTATACCAAGTGGCGACTCCATTTTCCATTCAAAAAATCCTTTTTGAACTGTTTGTTTGGCCAAACCGTCGCATTTCACAATCCCACGGCCTTTTATTTTCATCTTCACACACGTTCACATACACACTACTTTCACACATCAAAAAGTGGGGCGCGTAAAAACGTTCACATTTCAGTGTTTTTGGATTATTATTATCTATGATCTATTATCTTAGTTTTATTTTGCATTCATTTTTTTACTCTTTTAGCTATTTATTTTTATTGTAAGACTTTTTAGCATAAAATTTGCCAGAAAAGAGAAAATTAGGAAAAAATATGTTTTATTTCTTTTTATTGAAAAAAAGAGAGAGAAAAAAAAGAAGAAAAAGTGGAAAAGAGGAAAATCTTAGTTTTTTATTTTTTGGTTACTAATTTTTGTGCATTTTATTAAAGTTTGTTTTGGAATTATTGTTTTTGTATAATTAAGCGTTTTTAAAAAAAAAAAAAAAAAGGGAAACCCGAGAGCGGGTTTTGGGCTGTTTAAGTGTTAAAAAAAAAAAAAGGAGAAAAGGCCGCACATGCATGCGGCATGAAATCACTCTCACGGGAGTTTGTTTCTGGTTGGCTTGGCACCCAACGGATCGGATGGCCCTAGGATGCCCAGCAAACCTCCACTCTCATCCTCACCTTTGAGGTGAGGGTTTGAGAGTGGTGTCTTTGATATAAATAGAACAGAAAACACAGCCGAGAGCAGAGAGAGTCTGGACGGCGGAGGGAAGAAAAAAAAACCAGAAAGGAGAGTAGAGAGAAACAAGAGAGCTGAAGAGAGGGAAGTCTGGGAGTTGTGGGTGGCTAGGAAACGGAAACCAGAGAGGCTAAGGACGGCTGGAGGATCTAAGGGATTCTGGGAGGACGGCTGAGTAAGAATAGGGAATGGAAATCTGAGAGTTGTGACGACGAAAAAGGACAGAAATGAGAGGAGAAAGAGGGAGGATGGAGAAAAGATAGAGAGGGATAGATAGGTGGTGGCTGAAACAATCCAGAGAGAGAGCTCGAGTGACGGAGGGGGTGAGGAGAGAAAGCTGAGAGAGAGTGAGCCGAGGAGCGACCAAGTTGACGGCTGAGGGAGATAACAGTGAGGATAGCTGAGGAAAATCAGAAGAAAAGAGGACTTTGAGAGAGTAAGTAGGAGAGGCGGCGAAGGAAGGAAAGCTGCAGTAGCCATTGAAGTCGAGATTCACTACTGCCACCATTTCAGCCCTCCATCGCCACCAGCAGATCTTCACCGAAGGTATTTCAGTCACAAACTCATGCCAAGTTTGGATTTTTTCTGTCGTTAATGCTTGATGTATGGTCGATGAACGCATGGACAATAGTTTGAGGGTCCTCGGTGGTGTTTTTATGATGAATTTGAGATGCTTTTGGTTCGGGATCTATAGCTGATGGTTGTGATAAGTGAGCCCAGCAAAATTGGAAATTTTCTCTCTATTATCTGATTTGCATGACCATCTGATCTGTTTTGTTTTATCGTAAGATGTTTTTTTTGGTTCTGCCTGGTTTCTGTAAGCAACAAAGGGTTAAAGAATATGTGGGTTTTTGGCTAAAAATAATGGTTTTGGTTCTGGTCATATGAACGTGAATGCATGGGTCAAGTAGTGGTATTTCGTTGCAGCAATGGCATATGATGCATTGTTTACTTACAAGAAATTTCCTGTTCGCTTGAACTCTCGGTTGGATAGTCATTGGAATGTTTGATGACCCCCTTTGTTTGGGTTTAAATTTCCTTGGGTTGAACATTGCGTATGGAGTCTGCTGCAATAAACTTGAAGGCTGTCGACTCATTGCCGCAGCCTTTCTTTTTCTTTTGGATGCTGAAATTGTAGTAGCTTGATCACCTTGTTGTTTGTGTAATCGGATGTTTGATTTTCAGTAGTAAAACATTTAAGTTGTGCATCCTTGCTAGCTTGAGATTCGTTTGCATGATATATGTGATCAGTAAAAAAGGGAAAACCTCCGCGCGAAAGATATGCGTGCCACAAGTTTCTTCCTTTTCTCATTTTTACTGCAAATTTTCACAACTGTTGCAGCCGTGTCCTGTTTGTTTTCATTTTAGACTTTTAGTTTGTTCTAACCCAAGTCTGAACTCGCATTGGTTTGATTCTGGTTTCGGTGTTGGCTTAACGTTATTTCGATCATGCTTGGCTGTTTTTTTCCCTTTGTATTTTTTTGTTTCTTTCCTGCATTGCATGTTTCGTCCCAGCAGTTTAGTTTATCAGGTTTGGAAACTTGGTTCATGTTCTTAACTCAAGAGGGATGGGACTGTTTTTCCTATCAAAATGGCATGTTGTAGTTCCCTTTCTTTCATTGTTGTACGATAGATTTAGGTGATGAATAGCCGAGAGCTATGGGAAGCTTGCGAATGTGATTTTGCAGAGAAAGCTCCTGCTGCATTCTTTTTCTATTGCTGTTTTGCTGTTTAGTTTTTACCCTTGATGGTCAGCTTCAATTCTTGTTTCAATCCTGCAATGACGTTGCATGTTTAGTCAATGATTGATAGTTAAAATCCTGGCATTTGGTGAACATGTTTGCATGATGAACTGGAAAGAAAGTCTCGGCTGGAATGGTGCAGAAATCTTAAAGAATTGCTGAAACTTTTTTTTGCAGAAGCTTGTTTGTATGTTTTCCCACGTTACTTGCATGGAGTGTGCATGAAAATCTTCTTCATTCTGGCTCTTGCATGCATGATAAGTTTGGTAGGAGTTTGAGGTTGGGTTTTGGTGAGATGGTTGTGTGAATTTGCCGGGCAAAGTTGCTGAAGTTTAAGAGCATAAGAAATGTTGCAGAAACATTCTCTTCGTAGCATTTGCATGCTTTGCATGAAAGTCTTTCTGAAAATTGCAGTTTGGCCCCCCAAGTCTCCCCTCGTTCCACTATGACCCAACCAATTGAATATTTTCATCAATTTGATCCTTCGCAGCTTTGATTTTTGCAACTTCATTGTTTGTTTGCTTCAATAAACTACCATGTTTTGTTTAATTGCACTTAATTCGTGATTTTAAGAGCTTTATGACCAAGTGAGCTTGTGTTTTGCATATTTTCTTTAATGTTCTTAATTAAATTGGTACCCTGACCATTTTATTGTTTTGAAGGGTAAATTAGTAATTTCACTTCGTTAGGGCATCAGCTCAAGGGAGGTATAACTTCTTTTATCTTTTTTGTCTCTCCTCTATGTGATCCAACGTGCTAAGTGAGAATTGCATGTCTACTTTGCTTTCCTTGCCTTTCTTTAATTCCTTTCATTTATTTCATTTACTTTTGCTTTTATTAAGTTATTCTATTTATGGGGTATGTGTACACCTCTTGGCTTGTAATAGATAGGGCTTGGAGAGCATTTTTATTCACTTTTCCCCTTCCCCATTTGTTTTAGTTAGCCAATGTAATAGGTTCATTAGTGTGATTTGCATGCTTACGTGCTACGTGTTACTTGCTTTCTTAGGGTCTTGCATCTCGATACCATGCTTATGTGTTATGTGTTATGTGCTATATGTGCTATATGTGTTTATTTGCTTTATTAGCCTTTACATGATTTATTTGGTTTATAATGAATGTGTCACGTCGCCGTGGCTAGTCCAACGCTGGTCATGGTCTTTCCCCTCGAGCTCTCGCAAGTCCAATGCTTGTGAGAGAATTTTAGAAAAGGGCTAGTCCAATGCTAGACCCAATAGGCCGTCCCCTCTCGTTAGTACATACTTGCATGTCTCACTACATTTCATACATTTTTCTTAGTTTTCTAGCATTTGGTATGCTCCTCCAATCCTTTCCCCTTCATTTTAGGTTTTTTTGCATCCTCATGCTAGTTATAGGGTACATTTGCTTGAGAGTCCCCTTTCGGTAAGGGAAACGAGCGAGTGTGGCTACAAAATAGCCTTAGCACGCTAGTTCTTCCTTCTAATCAAAGGGAAAATTAAAATCATGAAGATAGAAGTCATTCCCGTACCCGACTTGATGCATTCCTCTAGGTTCATGCACCTCCATTTTACCATATCATTTTTTCATCTACATTTTCTCACTACTTATATTTTTCTCATTCCACATGCCATGTTCACACACTTCTCTTCTTTCCCTATCACTTATTTATTTTCTACCTCACAAATTGCACCCAATTGTACTTAGATGCATTTACTACCATTATACCATATTTTGATCCACTTGCACACATACACCTTCATTTTCTCAATTGGCACACATGCACTTTTCTTACATTTGCACACATGCACTTTTATTACATTTGCACACTTGCACTTACATTTGTATTTGTATTTTATTTTATTTTGCATTCCTCTTACATTTTCACACTTGCACTCATATTTGGGTCTTCATTTGCATTACCCGTGACCTCTATGAGAGTTTTCCTTATTGGCCATCACAACTCATGTGATTGGGACCAAAAAGTCTCATAAGAGACATTTTAGATTTAGGATTGCATTTTTTTCATATCCATTAGTCACATCCAACATGCAACACATATTTTGGGTAGAAGAATTAAGAAAAGAAGGGCTAAGTCACTCAACTAGCTTTGGCTAGGGTAAGGGAGTGCCTTAGGATTTGCCTTTGCCTTCTCCCTTATCAAATGTGACCCCCGATCCCTTTCTTTGGTTACGTAGACCTAAGAGTTCTTTAAAAAGTTGTTTACTTTTCTTTCCAAAAAATCACTTTTTGGGTGACTTGGTACACCCTAACTCTATACCAAGTGGCGACTCCATTTTCCATTCAAAAACCCTTTTTGAACTTTGTTTGGCCAAACCGTCGCATTTCACAATCCCATGGCCTTTTATTTTTCATTTTCACATACGTTCACATACATATCCCACACACTACTTTCACAACCTTAAAAAGTGGGGCGCGACAATTCACAGGTCAAACGAGAAGCCACCTTTTGGCCTTCTTCAGGACTTCCCTCTTATTGTCCTTTTTCCACTTCACTTCTCCTTGTAAGACCTTCTTCTAGCGTTTCTATTGTCCATGGTGGATAGGGTGAATGGTTTGCTCTTTTTACTTTGGAAGGTGCTGCATTTTCTCTAAGTTCTCCATGTATACTATTAGGTGCACTCCTTTTGCGTGCGTGAAAAGCTTTTACCTGTGCCTTTGCATTCTCAATCTTTTGGGCCTTCTCAAGAGCTTCAGTAAAAGTATTAACTTGAGCAGCTGCTAAAGCTTCTTGGATCTCCAGATTCAACCCCTGTATAAACCGTCTCACCCTTCTCTGCTCCGTAACCACTACTTCAGGAGCAAATTTAGACAATTTAGTGAATTGGGTTTCATATTCGGCTACGCTTAAGGTTTCCTGACGTAACCTAATAAAATTATCCTCTCTCTTCTCTTGGACCAGAGGTGGGAAGTATTTCTCATTAAACTCTCTCATAAAGTTTACCCAAGTCCATGCCGTTTGTTCTCTCTCCCACTTTGCCCTGATAACATTCCACCATGCCCGAGCGGGTCTCTCAAACTGAAAGACAGCAAATGTCACTTGTCTTTCCTCCGTATAATTCAAGGCCATAAAAATATTAACCATAGCCTCCAACCAATGCTAAGCCGTCTCTGGATCAGGCCCTCCAAGGAACTTAAGAGGAACAAACTTTTGAAAATGCTTTAGAGCCCTGTCCTCTCCATTTTCAGGGCTCCTAGGTTGATTCACTGGAGTTCGGCCTTGTTGCTCTAGCAATTGCGCTAAGATATTAGCCATCTATTGTATTGCCGTTGCTACTTGATTCCCTGCTTCGATCCTTGGTTCTTGTTGCTGCTCTGCCGCCGCGTCTCTTGTTTCTCTTGGTTCTTGTACTTGCCTACGTCCACGTCCACGGCTAGCCCCACGTCCCTGACTAGCCCCTCATCCTTGACTTCATCTACCCTTCATACCCTTCTCTCTCTCTCTCTCTCTTTTGTCAAAAGGTTATATAGCACATAAACAAAATCAATCGACTATAGCAGCAAAAGAAAGACATTTTTTTTATCACATAGTCAAAGATAAGGAAATGCACTTAGTACACTTATAGCATTCCAAGTTCATTCATCAGGTTGCACAGATACTTTACTTATCAATTTGATCAAAACCAAGTGCGTAAAACAAAGCAGATACTACACACATTAGTATTGACACGTCACTAGCATACATACAATGGTAGAACAAGAAATGGTTTGTCATCCCAGTTACCTACACCTACGTCTTGCATTCTCGAGTCTCTAACCTAGGTGATTATCAAAGCAACTGATTCTACCTTTCCCTGGGACACAGGTTGCCCTACTTTAGGCTCAAGATGAAGTTCATTAGGGCCTGCATACCATTGACCTCCCTTGGCTATGTTCACTTGTACTACCTCATCCACAAGCATCTCAAATTAGTCAAAGCACAAAACTCTTCAATTGCAGATACAAATTCAAATACATCATTCGTAATGCTAATCCAAGATAATAACCTATTCTTTCGATCTAGAAACAATTCATATAAGCATGACCTAATCGCATCTTCCATACTTACCTCAATTTCATTCGTAACCGTCATAAAAGTATCAACTCTTTGGTACTCGGGTACAAGAATCCAAAAATAGGATAATTCATAACTCGAGTCGGCCGGTCCCAAGAGCAAATTAATTACATTTGAGATTCCTACCCGACATACATATCTAATTTTCCCCAAGTATCAAGACAAAGGATTTATACCAATAACATTCATGATTTACAGCTTACGCTCAAGAAGAGCATCTAATCCTTTACGCTTTTCACGTAATCGAGACTATAACACCACTTGTCCCAAGCTCACCCGTGCAGATACCACGCAAAGTAGCTCTGATACCACATGTGACGACCCCACCTCCCTCTAGAGCGTACCAAGGGTTTGACGGACCGCCTGCCCAACTCTCGGCAGGACTCACTCACTCACTCAACTCTCAACATTAATCATTCAGGCCTCCAAAATAACATTTAAGTTCTATAATTCAACCAAAATGTAAACTTATTTACAAACCCAAAAGTCAAACGTATGTTACAACATCAAATGTCAAAATATATTCTATCAACCAAAAAATATAAGTACAAGAGGGTTACACACTCTAGTTCACATTCAATTGCTTCGGACCTCCATTCCTGTAAGGAAAACAAAAACTAAAGGAATGAGTTAAAAGCCCAGTGAGGTTCCTAAACAAGCAATCAGGTAGGGAAACTATGGAAACATTACATTTAACAATTTGCATACTTTGCACAGTAATATCCAGTCATTCAAGAAATAAACACTCAATCATTGGAAGGATACGTGCTCACTTGGAGCCATTCATTCAAGTCATTCATTCATTCAAGTCATTCATTCATTCATTCGCCAACCATTTGTAGACACCAAAAATTTCATGTTAACTTTATTTATACTTTCATTTTTATTAAATGATAGTTAGTGTATTCTTTATTTATTTTTTATAAGTTAGGTTTATAATTTCATTTTTTTAAGATATTTTTTGCATTAAAATTTTGAAAAGGAAAATTTTCACAAAAATATGTTTTAAATCATTTTAGATTTGATTACTTTAAAATAAATGAAAATATGGCAATGTATTTTCTATTAGGAATTAATTTTGTTTTGTTTAACCCAAAATTGATTTGGAAAGCAGAAAAAAATATAATAAAAAAAAGAGAGAGGGAAGCCACGCGCGTGCAGTGCAGGCGCACATTTTCTTCTTCGGCAGAAATGAAGCTACAGTATCAGAAATGCAGCTACAAAAATTCCAGCTCTTTTCCCACTCATTTTTTTTTCATTTTTTGGGCTCCATTGGATAACTCTAGTACAGGCCATCCAGGGAACTCCAGTTATTGAGTAACAAGAGCCATCTAGGGGCTCAAGATAATCATCAGAAAAAGGCAAAAACCCGCACCATTGATGCTAGGCTTTGAGGGTATCTGATGCCTATAAAAAGGCCACAAAAAATGAGAGGGTTTAGGGAGGACATTTTGGAGTGACGGCTAGGGTTAGAGAAAAGGGTAACGGAAGAATGAGAGATAGAGAAGATTAGAGTGGCGGCTGGAGAAAAGGAAAAAAAAACCAGAGAAAGGGCGGCGGCTGGGAAAAACATAAAGAAAGAAATCCAGCAGAGGAGGAAAGGGAAAAGAAAAAAGAGGGAGCAAGGTGTTGGAGCTGAGAGAAAAAGACTGAAACAAGAAAGAAAAAGCAAGGGAAAAGGGGCAAGAGAGGTCTTCGGCATGGAGGGGAAGAAACGGAAAGAGAGCTGAGGGTTTTTGGCCAAGAGCAAAAAAAGGAAGGCTACGGGTTGAACAGAAAGCGAGAGAGTAGAGGAGTGGCGGCTGGAAGGAAGAAAACTGAGAGGGAAACCAGAAAAAGAGGGAGGCTTTCGGGAAGACGGCTGAGAGAAGGAGCAAGAGAAAACTAGAGAGAAACGAGGGAGAGAGTGGGAGAGAGAGGAAAGAGGAAAAGAGGTCTGGTGCTATTTCCTCAAGGAGCAAAGGAGCCACTGGAGCTGCTAATCCTCCCGACCGTCACCATCTTCACCGAGAGAAAGCACTATCACTGTAAGTTACCCTTTTCCTTTACATCCCAGTGTGACAGCCCCACCCCCCCTAAGGCGAACCAAAGGGTTCGGCGGACCGCCTGCCCAGCTCTCGCTGGGACTACGGATCCGGAACGAGCGTAAACCCTACCAATCGCTCAAAAGAACTTCGAGAAGATAACATTCACTGTCCGAAACCCAAACATGCACAACAACTTTAGATAACCCTAGAAAAGAACATTTCCAAACCCAATCAACTTAGGAACATGGTTAAACACTTTTATATACACATGGTTGTAAATTTATAATTCAAAAGGGAATTGTTTGGTTAAAATACATTTAAGGTTTTCCAACCATCGAGGAGCTATACAAAAGAATACTAAACTAGCTCGACTCATGCTTCAAAACATCATAGTCTTCAAAAGGTGATTTCCTGTAAGGAAAACAAGGATAACGAAACGGGGTGAGCTAGAAACTCAATGAGGTACCAACAGTATAAACAGTAGAATCAATAGAATTCATGTGAAAGCACTTTGGAGGCGCATATTCACATCAAATATGAGAAATGAATGAATGTCACAATGTAAAGGATACAGGTGGCTCTCAGGAGCCAAATTCCCATTGCTATACTTGATCCAGTCTTGTTGACCCTCCGTCGACGTTCAAATAAAGGAACCAGTCCAGTAGATCACCACTTTAACGCCAAAATCCCGTTCACCAAACATACCCCTTACCGGGCCCGAACGCCAAACAGGAACAGGAATGATAATACTCGAGTATACCGGAATCAAGAGTCTCAATACCCAAAGATTCCCCCAGGAACAGACACCCATGGATTGTCAATTATCTCGACCAAGCCCTCGCTGGCTCGATTTAATTAACTCCCCATGAGGTTGAGCTCAGGTTTAACAGGAAGGTCGTTGGATACTCTTCCAAACGACATCATAACAAGTGCAAGTAACAAGTTCAAGTACATAACAAGTACAAGTAATAGATTCCAGTTTGTTCAGTACAGGCAAGAGAACGAGTGTGATAAAGTACACCCTCGTCTCATACAAGATAAACAGTCAGGAAAGACATTTAACTAGCAATTTGCAAGTACAGGAAACCAGTTTAGCAATAATTCAGGGGAGTGATACACTCACCAGTTCAAATAAGGATAACTTCAAAAGTTTCCTTCCCAAGTGTGGCTTTAATCGTCGGCACCTTCTAGAACAATCAAGGCAAACACTTAAGACTCTACTCCAAGACCTAGTATGGAATTCGCAAGTGAGACTCGGTTACGAGCCATATGCCTAGTCAAAAGAACCATTAATGCAAAGCAAAGAGGTGACCTCGGAGTGAAAAGGTAACAATTAGTCTTAAAAGCATGAACAACCTCAAAGCCCTACCTACAATGACTGACCAATTCCAAATTTGAAGTAGATAATGAAAGCAAGATCAATACTAGGAAAACAGGATTTTCCAGTTTCGCGCAACCCTATATGAAAAATCATATCTCAAGTTTTGTAAGTCCAAAATTAGTAAAAGTTATACCGTTGGAAAATACATTTAAAGGGCTATAACTTTCCAAAAAACATCCTCATAAGATTCAGAACGCAAGTCAGTCAAATTCAAGCTTCAAATTACTGCTTTATCCAGTGAAAGACAGAACAGGTACAATATTTCAGTCAACTTTGAAAAATCACCATAAATGGTACAGACATTAAAAGGGTCTGAAATTTACATGGTTTATAGCCCTATGAATCTAGTTTAAAACGCAATAAATGGAACTCAATTCTGACATTCCTACATCAAGATATAGTAAATTTCCCGAGACTGTGCAGAAGCTCCGCGAAAATTTGACAGCATTTCCCTTGTCTTTCTTTACTGTCCAACCAAACCTCAACATCCACAAATCACAAGCTATCAAACACCTTTAATTAGAGCCACCATAAGGCTCGAATAGTAAAATCATATGGAACGTATAAGTGAAAAATCAAACTAGGACATATGCGGAAACGAAGTTTGGGTTGGAAAACAAAAGGCAGATTTGCTGTTGCTTAGCGGAATTAACACAACTAAAGCTATCCTCGTCGGATTGAGGTGTAATGTACACCGTTTCGAAGCTAAGAGAAAGGGTTACAATGTTGAAGAAGGCCACTCAGTCCAGTTTGCAATGTATCTAAGTCAAATTTACCAAAACAACCCCATATTTTCCAATTCGAAGTTTACTGTGGCAGTCCAGATTCATTCAGTCATATCCCAGCATATACAACTCCAATTCAAGTGATTCCAAAGTCATTTGAAAGCTAAGCTACAAGGCTATAAGTCTTAAGAAGACATCATCAACCAAATCAGTAGTATTCCTGGTCAAACTAACCAATTACAGAAGCGGATTAGCAGGTTCGGACATAAACAGGGCAGCAGGGGTATTTCGGTCTTTTCACAGGCTACGTTGCTCCGATTGAGCTGCAATTTTGGAGGTAACTATCAAATATCATCCTATACAACTTTTATGTTTTAACCCAAGGCTAATTCGGTCTCTAACCTAGTCGAATAGTACCGGGCAGAACAGGCTTCATAGAAACCCTATTCTGGAATTTTTTGCTTCAAACCAGAAATTTTCCACTAATTATTACAATTATCATACCAAAGCTTCATTCTAACCCATACTAGACCATCATACATGGCCAAACAACATTAAACATATAAAAACAGAAAAATTTTGCATAAAATCAAAAATTCATCAAACACCACCAAAAGTCATGAAAACCTCCACAAAATCACCTAACTAACCTTCACAAGTCATGAATTTATCATTATCAAAGCCAAAGATGGAATTTCTTGACTACTCACCTTGAAATCTCAAGAAAGGAAGCAACTTACACCACTATCTTTCAAACCACTTCACCTATTACTTCACTACCACCTAGCTAAGGGTTTTTATGGAGTGATTTGAAGTTTTATC
The DNA here is from genome assembly GCF_003713205.1 of Coffea eugenioides. Taxonomy (NCBI): domain Eukaryota; kingdom Viridiplantae; phylum Streptophyta; class Magnoliopsida; order Gentianales; family Rubiaceae; genus Coffea; species Coffea eugenioides. The sequence continues at coordinate 38,434,695 of NC_040040.1, forward strand.
GGTTAAGTTGTGAGATTGAGCAAGATTGAGTAGAAGAAATTTGATAGCTTTTCTTTCTTTTGTTCTCCAAGAAATTCGGCCAAGAGAGGGAAAAATAAGAGGACTTTTGGCCAATTTTTGGTATTTATTTGGTAAAGGTGGTAAGATGGTCCTATGGTCAAATTCCAAGTCCAATAGCAAAGTGACATTTGTCCCTCTCTTTAATGCTAGGTTATCCTTTTGTCTCTCCACTCTTATCCATACAACAACCTCTAATTATCTCATAACACCCGGTAAATTAAACCCAGTATCCAAAACCTAACCTAACGGGCCGAATTTTTCCGAACTTTTCGCACTAGCGGGTCCCACGTCCGGTATACGCTCTTAATTTCTCAAAAACTAATCGATACTAGAAAAATCATTTAAAAACTATATTTACTCATAAAAATTATTTTTAAAATTTTTCCGAATAAAGAAAATGTGGAAAAACGTGCAATTAAAAGAAAATAAAACCTAGAAATTCAGAAAATTACGGGTCCTCACACCCAGTATCTCTTCAAACACAGATTCTTGAAGCCTTCAAAGCATGTATTTCGTGACCTTGCTTGTGAAATTTTACTATTTTGTTGTTTATTTTTCTTCCCCTTCTGTTTCATGTTCACTAAAGATTTTGTTTTTCCGTTTGTGAGTGGCTGTGTGTTGGTCATGGGGTGTGTTTTGAATTTGTGCGATTGAGAACTTGTGAACCTAAAAAGCCATCAGCTTTGCGTTTTCTTTCCTCCATGAAAATGAAATAGATGTGGTCCGTGGGTTTTCTCTTTGGTAGATTTGATTTTTGATGGTTTAAGGATGGTGAGATGTTAGGGCTGGTATTACAGCCACATCATTTTCGTTTCTTGGTAGCTCTAAATCCCATTCCCTTCGAAAGCTTGCACTGATATTCATGGCTGTTCTTTTTTTTGTTTTTTTTCCCAAGTCTTTCTTTACTGTTTTTGCTCCCTATAGCAGCCCAGTGGGTTTGGTTTTTCGCTGTAAAATTCATTGTTTAAATTTGTTCTGAGAAAAATGAAATCTGATCGTTAATGTTTTGTGGAAAATTTTCTGCTCCAAGTTGTTTTTTGGACCTGATATACCGCGGGCTAGATGAAAACTCAGAAGTTTGTAAGAATGACATGAATAAGTCTGGGCAGGCTTTCCCCAGTTCAGATTTTCTTTTCTTTTGTGTGTTTGTTATTACATATTGATGATAAACTTGGACGTTGAATCCTTGTTGTTGTTAAAATTTGTTGCTGTCGCGTGAGATTGCTAAACGTCAAAGCATCAGATAAGCTTCAGAAATTTGCTAAAGTTGCATGGTTTTCCTTCGGATTTTTATGTGTTAACACCTAAGGTTTTATGGTGAAAAGTGGAAAGCACGCTTGGTGAACTTGTTACTTTGGCCCAAGTTGTTGTTGGTTGAGCCGTTAGTAATGTTTGGATAGAAAAAAAATTGCATCAGAAACCATGAAAGTTGCAATAAAAAAAAACGCAGCAAAGCTTCGACTAAGTCGTATGATTTTTTTTGGAGGTGCTTTCTTCTTCTTTTGTTGCATGCTCAACCGTGTGTACATGATTGGTTTTATGGAATTTAATGAATGTTGGGTTTGAAGCTCTGTTTAAGTTTCTTGGGTTGCTAATAAGATGCACTTGCAGAAACCCCGCAGCTAGAAATGAAGAAGAAAGCTCCTTCGTAAGCTCATGCATGGAATTTTTTTCCAAATCACTTTAACCCCCTAATTTTCATCTTATGCTACTATGGCCCAACTAATTGGATAACTTAATCAATTTTATCCCTTTAACATGCCATTTTTCTTTAATATGTCTTAACATGTTTTTTGGATAGATTTTTAATGAGTTTTAGGATGAATTTGAAGGGTTTAATAACTTTTTCTAGATTTATAGTTTTGATTTGAATTTTTTGTTGAATTTTGTTGAATTTTGTTGTTTAATTATAGCAAATAAGTTTAATTTATTCATTTATTTTTGTGAACTTTATCATTTGGTTTGGGATAGGTCTCACCTTAAGTCCTTAATTTTAATTTATTTCCTTTTAGGTCCTTAATATTTGTAATAATAATAAATTGATCCCTCGAACCCCTTTAATGGGTCCTTGTTGGTTTCAATTTGATAAATATGAGTTGTTTAGTTTATTTGAATGTTTTGAGTGATTCAATTTCATGTTTATTTCCATTTCATGTGATTATTTTGTTAAATAAAGTGATGCCTTGACCTTTTCTTTGTTTTTGGAGGGTATCTAAGTAATTTCATTTCATTAGGGCACCAATTCAAGGGAGGTACACTCTACTCCTTATTTTGATTTTACTTGACTCTATGTGCCCTTATGTGTGTCGCGCCCCACTTTTTGAATGATGTGTGTAGTGTGTGTGAGATGTGAGTGTGTGAATGTGTGTAAAATGAAAATAAAGGCCATGGGACTTGATAATGCGACGGTTTGGCCATATAAAGTTCAAAAAGGGTTTTTTGTATCAAAAATGGAGTCGCCACTTGGTATAGAGTTAGGGTGTACCAAGTCACCCAAAAATGATTTTTGTTTTTGAATGAAAAAGTAAATAAACCCTTTTTAGAGAACTTTTGGGTCTACGTAACCAAAAGAGGGATCGGGGGTCACATTTGACGAAGGGGAAGGCAAGGATAAAAATCCAAGGCACCCCTTCGACCTAGCCAAGGCTAGTTGCGTGACTTGAACCAATTTTTCCTAATTTTTCTACCAAAAATATGTATTGCATGTTTTGGATTTGACTAGATGAATGCAAAATGAAAGAAAAAATGCAAACCTAAATTCTAAAATATCTCTTGTAAGGTTTTTGGTCCCAACCACATGAGTTGTGGCGGCCAATAAAGGAAAACCTTATAGAGGTCGATTAATGCAAATGATGGCTAAAGTGCAAGTGTGCAAGTGTATAAAAGGGTGCACGTGTGAAATTGTATGAAAAATCCAAGTGTTTGTGTGCAAGTGTATGAAAAGGTGCATGTGTGAAATTGTATGAAAAATCCAAGTGTTTGTGTGCAAGTGTATGAAATATAGTGATAAGTGCATATAGGTGTAATTAAGTGCAATTTTGTGAAGTAGAAATCAAAATGAACAATAAGGAAAGGAAAAGTGATGAGGAAATGTGAATTTGGAAAAAAATGAGTAAGTGATAAATGAGAATGAATGAACCTAAAGGAATGCATCAGGTCGGGTATGGGAATGACTCCTAACTTTTTCGATTTCGATTTTCCCTTTGATTAGAAAGCAAAACTAGCGTGCTAAGGCTATCGAGTAGCCACACTCGCTCGTTTCCCTTATCAGAAGGGGACTCTCAAGCAAATGAACCCTATAACTAGCATGAGATGCAAAACCTAAAGTGAGGGGAAAGGGGAATCGAGGAGCATGCCAGATGATAAAACGAAGGAAAAATGCATGATATGTAGTGAACACATGCAAGTATGGACTCACGGGAGAAATCCCTAAGGGTCTAGCGTTGGACTAGCCCATTCTATAAATTCCTACTAGCGTTGGACTAGTGGAAACGTACATTCATCCATCACATTCATTCATAGCTATGGAAAACAAGTAGACATGCCAAACACCTATAAACACATAGCACATAACAATTAGCATGCTCGACTAGATGCAAGAGCCTAATAAAGCAATTAAACATGTAGCAACAAAAGCAAGCAATGAATCTATTACACTTGCTAACTAAAACAAAAGGGGAAGGGGTAAATGGACCAAATTGCTCGCCAAGCCCTATCTATTACAAGCCAAGAGGTGTACACATACCCCATAAAAACATAAAGGGGAAGGGGAAATGGACCAAATTGCTCACCAAGCCCTATCTATTACAAGCCAAGAGGTGTACACATACCCCATAAAAACATAAAGGGGAAGGGGAAATGGACCAAATTGCTCGCCAAGCCCTATCTATTACAAGCCAAGAGGTGTACACATACCCCATAAAACTTAAATAAAAGTAAAAGCAAGTAAATGCATGCAAGGAGGTAAGGAAAGCGGAGTAGGCATGCATATTCACATAACACGTAGGAGCACGTAGGGTCAAATGAAGTGCAAATGAAGGATAGAGTGTACCTCCCTTGAAGCGACGCCCTAACGTAGTGAAATTACTAACTTACCCTCCAAAATAATAAAAAGGTCAAGGTACCACTTAAATTATCAAATAATCACATGAAACAAAAATTAAATATGAAAAATGAAAGTTAAACACTAAATTGAGTCAACTAAAGTATTTACATAGACAAACCAACCATGTACAAAGCAATTAATGCAAGAGGGACTTAATTAGAAGGACTGAAAATTTCTGAAAGAGAGTAAAATAAAATACCAAAATTGATGACTTAAGATGAGACCCATAAAAATCAAATGCAAAAATGTGATTAGAACACAAATCCAAGCTAAAAAATTCTATTAAAACTTATTGAACCTCAAAATGCATCCTAAAACTCACTAAACATCTTACCCAAAATCATGTCAGAAGCAAACCAAAAGCAATTAAGATTCTAGAATGACAAAAGTGATTAAATTATTCAACTAATTGGACCATAACAAGACAAGGGGGGAACTTAGGGGGTTAAAGTGCAAGTGTTTTAGGACCTAATTGTAAGAACAAACACATAATTGGGCCCTTGAAACATAGATGGAAACTAAAGGGAGTAAAGCTGCAATTTTCTTGGACATTCTTCATGCAAAAGCATGCAACTCACGTAGAAGACATTTTTTTTTTGCAGAATTTCTGTCATACTTCATCAACCGAAACAAAATTCCAGCACAGCTTTTTCGAGAACAGATTTCAAGTCCAAATTCACAACTTTAAACTAGCAGCAAACTACACCATCACTATCATCCAAACAAATAGGAAACTTAAAAAAAAAACCATGCAAAATCATAAAAAAGTGGGCAAAACATTTGAAGAATGAAACTGCTGTAACTTTCTTAGCTTCACATTCCAAGACCAGATTTCAGATTCAAGCAACCTTAACCAAAATTTCCTTGATCTAACACCTAAACTTTGAACTAAACAAACAAGACATGAATTTGACATCTAAACAAACAAGAAACATAGGAGAACTGGTGCAAAAGGTCACGGAAAAACTCAAGCATGCTACAAACTCACGGTTGCATAGTCTCATTCAATTTCCTATCCATTTGGCCGAATCTATATTCATGCAAATAACCCAAGTATCTCCACTTGAATCAAAATGCAGAGATTTGAAGCAAAGGTAGGAGTAAGATCAAACAGGTTTTAAACTCAAAATGCAACAAAAATGATTTGAGGAACAAGATTTTTCTGCAATTTTCACATGCCACGGCTTTTCTTTCCACTTCATGATGCTGGCCAGATTTTGATTCAAATACAAAGCTTTGATTAGATGTTTTTCAACCCAACATCAAACTTTAACTAAGCAACAAGCTACTTCAAACAAGCAAGAACAATGAAGGAATTAATGCATCACAGAAATTCTGGGCAGGAGACCCATGTAAAATGGTTTGGCAATCTGAAATCCATTTCCAGCAAAGTGTTTTTTTTAGACCCATACTTGCAAACTCAAACACCAAACTCTCATTCCCTCCCTTCAACATAAGATTAGGCATGCAAATTGAGTGAGAAAATTCATGGCGCAGACATGGAACAACCCAAGCAATCAACAAGAAAACATGGAAGATGCACGGACAAATGCAGCCTGACCGCAAATGAAACCAGCAGTGGTATCATCGAGACCCGAAGAAAATTTTAGCTTCTTCATTCAAACCAGCAAACATCAGACCTTTTACACTATCAGAGCAACCAGCAAATAAGATGACCGAAACTCAGTGAGTCATGGCAGAAAACAAAACAGCAAAGAGAAACGCAAGAACCTTCTGTTTTGCGGCAAACACAAAAAATGCAGCCCAGCCCATCTGTTTACACTCTTATGAAACCCGAACAATCCAAACAAACAATCCAAAACAATGAACTAAAACATGTATTATTTATTTATTTATTTCTTCGCTTTATTTGTTTTAATTTTTGTATATTTGTTTTAGTTCAATTTCAATTATTTGAAAGGCATTTAAATGCCAAATTTAATAGTTAGGGGTTTCAAAACATGTATTTAGATAGAATATGTAATAGTTAGGTATTTTTTTATTATTTATTTCTTCCCCTTTTAGATTGTCGTTATGGCTCCCAAATGTAATAGTTAGAGCTTTATTTGCTTTATTTGCTTGGTGTGTTTTGCATGCTTGTGTGTTATGTGTTATCCACTTTCTTAGACCCTTGCATCTAGATATCATGATTATGTGTTATGTGTTCATGTGATATTATGTATTTACATGCTTTTATTATGTTTTACATGATTAATGTGTGACGTCACCACACTAGTCCAATGCTAGTTGTGTCCCTTTGCTCCTACTTTTTTCGCTAGTCCAACGCTAGTGAGAATTCATAGACATAGGCTAATCCAACGCTAGACCCTTAGGGACCGTCCACACGATAGATCATGATTGTGTGATAAAATCACTTCATTCCATGCATGTTTTTCTATTTTTTAGGGTTTTTATCATTTTTGCATGACATCCCTCCTTATACGTATATCCCTTATCCTATGTTCCCTCCTTATATGTATATCCCTTATCCCCTATTTTCCCTATATATAACCCTTATCCCCATATGCAATACATGACATTTAGACTTGCATTTCATTTAAGAATTAGAACTAGAGCAGATCATTTGCTTGTTCAGATAGGAAAAACCCCTTGAATATGGGATATGGACGAGTTTGGCTCTCTAGCCTTAGCACGCTCGTATTCCCTCTATTAAAGGGAAAATTGAAGTCATGAACATTAGATCCTCGTACCCGTTATAATGCATTCCTTTAGATCATGTATTCGTATATAATTATTTTTATTTTTCTTTTCTTTTTACTTTTCTTTCAGCTGCATATTTTTGCACAATTCGTGACTACTTCGAAAGTTTAGTTTTGGGCGTCGCAATTAACGCGATTTGCATCAAATAACTTCGAAGAGATATTCTGACCCCGATAATTAGGTCTAGGTTTGCATTCATGTAAATACCTTCAAAATGTGATAAATTTTTAGGTTAAATTAAGAAACTTTTGACTAAATTACGCAACTAGCTTTGGCTAGGTTGAAAGGGTGCCTGAGATTTTATCCTGGCTTTCCCTTTCTTCAAATGTAACTCCTGAATCTTTTTCTCTGATTTTCGAAGACTTGGAGTCATTTAAAAAGGGTTTTTCCTACTTTTTTCTTTAAAAATTCATTTTAGGTGACTTGGTACACCTTAACTCAATACCAAGTGGCGACTCCAATTTTTTATTAAAAAACCCTTTTTAAACTATTATTTTTGGGTCAAAATCGTCGCACTTTAAGTCCCATTTAGATCCATTTCTTTATTTACTTTCTAAAATCCAAAACTCACTTTTCAAATCAAAATTAATTAAAACACATTTTCTTTATTTATTTTCTAAAAATCAAAACTCTTATTTTCACTCAAAATTAAATCAAAATTCATTTTTTTTCACTGAATAAACTCGTAATTGATTTTTATTTTAAAAAGTGGGCGCGACACCATTTTCCTTATCCCTTCGACATTAGAAAACGTTTGCAAGTGAAAACTCCTTCACTGATCTTGTCATTCATTCATTGATATCATTGCATTGAATTCACTGGCCAGTTCTCCACTAGAATTCGTGGTAATACTCGAGTATAGCAAACATTGTCCCAGGGTCACCAGCCACCTGACAGGTTCCTCTTCTGGCTCAAGTCGACTGGCAACGAAGGGCAAGGGTCCATTCAACCAAAAGGCTTACATTCATGCACAAGTAGCATTCAATTATTTAATCATTGAAAATTTCACGTTCACTTAGGTCGAGTGCGATAAAGTACACATTCGCCTATCGAAAATTCATTTAACAATCATTGAAAAACATTTAACATTCAAGCAAACATTCACAATAATTCACATAGTCATTGGAAGCACAACATGCAAAGAACACTCACTAGTTTAAGCAAAATAACGTCAAAAGTTTTCTTCTGGATTATGCCCTTGATCACCGACAAATCCTAAGAATAACCAAGTGAAAATATTATGGTTCAACCTGTGATGCCCCCACTTCTCCTTAACGCGAACCAAAGGGTATCTGCAGGACGTCTGCCCAACTCTCGCCAGGACTCAGTACAATTCTAGTTCAAGTTTTTTACCAATAATAACTAATAAGACAAGATGAAGTAAGAAAGAGAAGTCGCTTCCATACATAAATATTCAATCTTACATCACAAGTTCAAAATACATCTACTTTCCAAAAGATGTCTAGACAAAATATTTCAAAATTCTAACCAAAAGAGCCATCAAGTAGGCTTTTCCATAACCCCCTTCCAGTTTAGCTCTTGTTAAGGAAAACAAATCTAACAGAGTGAGCAGATGCTCGTGAGGCCAAGAAAATATGCAAAACACATAGTTCAAGTAGTAATGGCATTTAAGCAAGAATTAAAGCTATAACATTCAAGTAATTCACAAATTTTCAATTTAACACATTCGATGAGGATTGTGAGAACCCTCACTTTAAAAGTCAATTTTTCTAAACTACATGCCTTACTCTAAAAAAGAAACCACGGATTATAAGCGCTAGCATTGTATCCCCTATGTGTTATCGTATACACTAAGAAATTAAAACATTTTTCTTGAGTTAGTTGTAACTATTTCACCACTTATAATATACCCTTGCATAGCATTCTACATGTATTAAAACAATTTCCATGCATTACATTTCATATCCTTACTTTTAGCTAAAACAATTTTGTTGAGTTAGTTTCTTTTTCCGCCATTTACATTGTACCAAGTGCCTTGCCCTAGGATTTAAATTACTTATTCTATACCCTTACAATATATTTTCTATATGTTATAGTAATTTCCATGTATAACATTCCATTTCATTGTAATTGAAGAAAAATATTTTCTTGAGTTTGTTTAAATTAATGCACCATTTGAAATTGACCAAGTGTTCTTTTCTTAAGTAGTAGAGATTTTTGTGTGAGATTAGAGTTGTTAAACAATTATTGGTACATTTGGAAAGTTAAGAGAACCATTAGTCAAAGATTAAGAAAGTCTAGGTTACTAATGGAGCCATGTGGCAAAACCTTAGCCATGGGTTTGTTTGACTAAGGAATTAGAAAACAATTTAAAGACTAAACTTGTTTCCTTTTTAACCCTTGTTGGCCGAATTTCTTAGCACAAAAAGGGGGAAGAGAGAGAGAGCTCCATATACTTACCTTGAACCTTAGAAAAAAAAAAACCAAGAACAAAAATCCAAAGAAGAAAGATCTAGAGTTTGTGAGAAAATTTCCTTGAATCTTTGAGGTTGTTTCAAGCCTAAAGCTTCTATTGTGGTGGTTTGTTTGGTGACCAAAGCAACTTGTAAGTAAGGTATGTAATCTTTAAAATTTGGGTTTATGATGTTATATCATCTACTTTAGGTTGACATGGTGAAAAACAACTTGTTATGGTTGAATTTGGGGTTAGTTTCTTGAGTTAATCAAGTAATGGTTAGGTTTACTAATATGCATACCAAGTGTTTGATGAAATGTCTAACCCTTATTCATGTGTGTTTATGAAGTATTGATATGTTTTAAACCCGTATTTAGTTGGATCTAGTACTTGTTATGTGCAAGGAATGAAAATAACAAGACGAGTAGAAGTTAGAAATTTTTAAAGTGTGCTGACCGAAACTTTTTAAGCTTGCTGCCCGGTTTTTCCTTGATATTGTCATGCACATTTTGGCTACAAATGTGAGTGTTATATGTTGGGTTATGTGTGTGGAGGTTGTCTGCAAAAAATTAGCCAATTTGGTTGAATAAATTTTGAGTTATAAACAAAGGAGGAAAACTGGACTAGGTCCAGAAATTTTCTGTCCAGAAATCTAGTTAAGGTCATAACGTGTTACTCACTGATCATAATTGAGTGCCGTTTGTGGCAATTGAAAGTAGACTCTTAGAGCTTTAAAGCGGTACAAAGCTCATTTTCTGGTTCATCCCGACCAATCCGTGGCGAGTCTGGAAAGTTGGTTGTCCGGGCGGTACTGTTCATCCGAGACAGTCCAGAAAGTTCATTTGGTTTCTTAATTTTGAGCCACTTATGTTGGGATTTTGGAAATGGTTTCTTCTAGACAAATTTAGCCTTATGAACCTAGTTTCCAATGCAACTGACAGAACCTAATTCCGACTTTTCCACAATGAGCAATGACCATTTTCCCGAGGCTGGCCGGGCGAGACAGTTTTACCCGTAATGAAGCCTTTGAGCTTTAGTGAAACTTTTCTTTTGCCAAACTTTCATGTACATACTAGAATTGTTTTCCATGAACTTTCACCGTGGTTTAGACCCTATTTTCATGCCGGATTAAGTAGCTTAAGCTACTCACTTGGCCTCTTAATGAACCTATACTTTAGTAGGGAACGAATCCAATTATTAATGTTTTCACTCGTTGACCTAGGTTTGGGCAACGACGGTGATCGTAACTGAGACGTTTGACGTCGATTATTACTTTTTCTTGACAGGTGAGTGTTCCACTACCTGCTACTTGTTATGTGAAATATTTGTGTACTTGAAAGTATTGAATTGTTATTGTTTGAGCCAAACACTGTTTTAATTAAAATTGAGGCGAGTGTGTACTTTATCGCACTCGACCTTCCTTGTTTTTTTTCTTTTCACTGAGGCTCTACTTACTGAATGAATTAACATGAAATGAGATATTGCTATACATGACTGTGCTTAAGTTGCGTGGATGACATTCCACCAACTACTGTTACTGTTTGGGTACCCAACCTCATAGGTGAGTCGGTTGTATCGAGCCAGCAAGGGCTTGGTCGAGAAGGCCGATAAACCTTGAGGACTGTTTACTGTTCACTGGAAATTGAATCTTGCTTGGAGGTCCCTGGTGAAGCATAGCCGTTGTGCTTGCTTGTTGTGTTGTCCAGCACCACCAGTGATAAAATCCTCGGCTTGATACTGTTTCATTGGAATCCTTGAGCATTGGAAACTCGGATTCCTGGTATACTCGAGTATTACCAAACTACTGTTTATGGAGTGCGGGCCCGGTGGGGGGTTGTTTGGTGGACGGAGACTGGTGAAAGTGGTGTTCTACGGACCTATATACTGTTACAAGTGTTGACGGAGTGTCAACAGGAGGCAATTATGATCAAGCTCAAGTGGACCTTTGGCTTTTGAAAGCCACCCGTATCCTTGAATTGAACTGTGATTAAACTGTTATTTTACTGTACGGTGTTTAGTTGGCTATTTTGTGATTTTATGTGGCTATGTGTTTACTTGTTTTACCTGGACCCTCACTGGGCTTTAGCTCACCCCATTCCCTTTGTTTTACTTAACAGATCGGGAAGGGATTTGATCGAGGGCTTTCTTAGCTTTATTTTGCCGTTCTTGCGTTTTGAGGTTGTAACTTTCGTTTAAGCAGACTTGTAAGCTTAAATTCTTAAGGATGATTTATATTATGTAATTTTGAGTGAAGCGTGGTAAGTTGGCATGCGATGATATATGTACTAAGCTGAATTGTTGGATTAGTGATTATGTTTGAGTTAGGGTTTCAATCCCCTGCATTGTCAAATGTTACATTCGTTTCATTGATGATATTAGTACTTTGAACGACTGAGTCCTGGCGAGAGTTGGGCAGGCAGTCCGCTGATACCCTAGGGTTTGCCCTAGGAAGAGGTGGGGCTGTCACAAGGATACAAGACCTCTCAGGAGCTAAGTTCCACTTCCTTCGCCAAGCCTCAATCAAATACCTTCCCGCGATGACACTCCGTCAACCGGGTCGGCATTTAAGTCCGTAGAATTCCACTTAACGTCAATTCCGTCCACCATACACCGCACCGGGCCCGAACATCAATAAAAGGCACTACTACGCGAGTAGGCCAAGCAAGATCTCTCAATAGATCAAGCTTACAGTTATCTCATGGTTCACCAAGCTCCTCGACCAAGCCCTTGCTGGCTCAAGTCGCAAGGTCGACCAATTGAGATTTGGGCGTCCCCACAGTTTAGTTATAAGTCGAGGAGATTCACTCCACCGACATGCAAGCAGTTCAGTTACAATTCAGTTACAAGCAGTTCAATTCAGTTGTTCAATCAGTTAAAAGAGAACTAGTGCGATAAAGTACACACTTGACTCAACAGTCATAAACCATTCAGTCCATAAGAAGCAATTCACATAATTGCAACAAATCATGCACTTGACACTCACCAATCAAAATAGGGAGTAAGTCCTCAAACAACTTTTAGGCGTCCACTTCGAGTTCCTCTTGAAGGTCCCCTTGAGCGCCTGAGCAAATAATAATTGGCTATCACACACTATCGCTTATAAACCCCTTGTTAACAAGTAAGATTTCACACTTGCACAATACTAAGAAAATGCCATGAAAGAGAGCTTTAATTACTTGAAAATCGAGGCTCAAAAGTGGGGTTTAATAACACAGGGAAAACTGATTTCCTTCAAGAAATTAAGTTTAAAACGGTCAATCAATCTTAAAGGATAGGGAAGAGTTTCCAAAAACTCATTTCCCATCGAGTCAGAAAATTTCAGTTTTGCACGTCAAATTTAGAAAAATCAGAACATGGACTCAGTAGGTCCAAAATTGGAAAATTTTATACCGTTGGAATCTTGGTTCAAAGTACTAAAAGTTTCTAGAAGACATTTATCCAAGATTTTAAACGGAAGACATTCAAATTTCAGCTCAAAGTGGCTGACTTGAGCATACAGGACAGTTTCGATCATGTTTTTCGACAAACTTTGGAAATTCAGTAAAATTCACAAAAAGTTTCAAACAGAACTAAATTCAAAGTTTTGAGCGTCAAGATATAGTGGCTCAAAGTTGGTAAATTTTCACTACTAAACAGTGAATTTTCCAGATTTGAAAGTAAATTTTGGAACATCATTTGGGTTTCAAAATGGTCTTAGAATAACACCAAATTTGGTACAATTCAACTTCCATAGGAGGACTACTCCTCTATCAAATTTCACATAAAAACTCGTACGGGAAGGTAGTTAACAAAACTACCAAAGTTCAAGAAATTCCCAAAGCAAATCTGTCTTCTTGTTTTCTTTTCCTTTTTAAACACTTTGCATCATGAAACCAGTCCCATTTTGGTTCATTTGTGAACCCAAGGTCCAAGAAACATTTCATAAGTAATTGATAGTTGGTTGGCATCAAAATTTCAAAATAAAACATCTCACCAACAACTAAACTAGTCATCCAGCAAAAGAAGGGTTTTCCAGTTCTGTCACAGTTTGGAAATTGGACCATACCTCACTCAATACAACTTGGAATTGAGAATGGTTGATGGCGTTGGAAACTAAAATCATAAGGCTACATTTCATCAGAACAATTCGTTTTCAAAATCAATTCATAAATGAGAGAAAATAGAGCCATAAAATGCTGCATCTACCTTTCTCTCGGATAGGCCATCAGAGTAGGGCAGTAACTTTGCCGACTCATTACGGCTCACTGATTTCGAACTAGAAAGCATTTTATACCGTTGTAAAGCTACAAATGTCTAGTTTCAAATGCCACAAATGGCACTAGATTTTGATAACTGTATAAAGAGATATGTTCGATCAAAGGGACACTGTTCAAGCTGCCAGAACACATTTTCCAGGTTTCTTCACATTTCAAAATTTCAAGCTTTACTCAACCAATTCAAATGATTTTTGGTAGAAACTTTATACACACCATATACAACACATATACATCAGTTTCTCAGTTATTTGAGCATCAAAACTTTGAAATAAAGGCACGACAAAAATAGGATAGATTCGGCCATCACCTAAATGCAATCTTCCTTCGATTTTTCCGTAATTTCTAACCATAATCTTTTCATCTACACACATAACAACCACAATCAAGCGTTTACACCTCAAGACCGCTACCTAGAGGTCACCACAAGACCACTAGCCTAACATGTAAGAGCAAGAAAATAAATTCCTCAAGTCCTCTAGCCTAATCCATGTGTAGGGTTCAAACTCTTGCATAAACAACCATAAATCTTGAATCAAATGAAGGGATTGGGTGAGTAGATGTGTATACCTCTAGCCTTGCTTGAAACCAGAAATTTGGGCCAAAAATCTCCCAAGAAGATTAAGCCTTTCACCAAGTTAGAGTAGCTCTCCAAGTAGTTTAGGAATTGGGTGATGATTTGTGTAAGAAATGGAAGCAAGATTTGAGCAACACAAGAAGAGGTTTCTTTCCTTCTTTTCCCTTGGAGGTTCGGCTGGCTATGGGGGTGAGGAGAGAGAGTGTGGCTGATGAATGAAGCTTCTTGGAGAAGAAGCTTGAGTGATTTGTGGTTAAAATTTGAGCAAAAGTCAACTATGAATAGTACTCGCGCGCGCGTTTTTCGTATCCGTTTTCTCTCGGGTTTGTTTCACTTGTGCACCAAACCTCCAATGTAATTCCTTTAACACTATAATTATTCACTCTTAGTAGTCTAGTATAAATCCTAAATTTTCACTTAGAAGTTTTGACGCGAAAAACGCGAACTTTCGATTCGCACTCGATAAAGCGAAATTTAAAAGAAATTCTTGTAACGATAATATAAATAGCTAATACTAGGGTAAATAATCATAAAAATAACTATTTTAGAAATAAAAATACGAGTCCTCACATCCTCTCCCATTTAAAAAAATTTCTTTCTCAAAATTATACCTTGATTTGAGAATAGGTCTGGATACTTTCGTCGAATCTCTTCTTCAACTTTCCAGGTTGCTTCCTTCTGTGACGACCCCACCTCCCCCTAAGGCGTACTAAAGGGTTCGGCGGACCGTCTGCCCAACTCTCGTTAGGACTCATTCACTCGTATCACGTGCATACATCCATAGATAATAAATATTGACACAATTCAAACTTATAATTTACATCGATGCACAATCAATATACAAAACCTCTATATACCCAAACTGGTTCAAAGTGTATACCATCCAAGTACAATTATCCTAATCGAGTGATAGCGCGAGTACAAGTCAAAAGTCAACAACAACTAGGCTACGCTAGTCTTTACATATCTCACGCCTCGCTCGTACCCCTGTAAGGAAAACAAAACTAACGGTGTGAGCCAAAGCTCAGCGAAGTTCCAAATATCAAATTGGACATCAAATAAAGTAATAACAGTGTGATAGTGAAATAGCGAGCAAACAAGTCGAATCAGAGAAATAACACTTCAGATAATCAAGAAATATCTGGTTCACATTCACATGTAAGGATACAGTAGCTCATCTCTCGGCTCCATCCCGGCTTGATCAATTGGTAGTTGACACTCCGTCAACTTTCAAATAATGATCTAGTCCAGAAAAACCCCACTTCACGCCAGTCTCCGTTCACCGATCAACCCCCTTACCGGGCCCGCACGCCACACGAAACACGGGTGGTAATACTCGAGTATACCGATTAGCCGAGGAGATAACACTCCACTCGACATCACTAATTACCCAGGGTTCGTTATCTAATCGACCAGACCCTTGCCGACTCGACTCGATTAACTAGCCACAGGGTTTCTGGAATTCCAGGCAAGATATAATTCACACGCATGTAGAGCAAGACAATTGAAATCGATGAACAAGAACAAGTCTTATTAGGGCAAGTGCGATAAAGTACACCCTTGCCTTATCAAATCACTTATATATCATGTAATCACATTGGTCAAAGATAAATCCCAAATATTAAGTTCAATCAGATATTTAGAAGCATGCACCAAAAGTAATGCCTCTAGTAATCGCGTCTGGGTTGTACTCTGGGTTTGGAGTCCAAATCTGCGATAAAACTTGATTTAAGAACTTTGAAAATCGACTAAGATTCGAAACTTAGACATTTCGTTCAATAAGAATCAAGAAATTGAAATTCACTTGGAGAGTAGTCGTGAAACACTTGCTCGCTTTTTAAACTATAAAACTTTGTAACATTTATACTTGAAAATGCCATTCGAGTCGAAAGTACAAGGAAAACATACTTCGAGCAGTCATTATTTTTATTTTTCAAGGGTACAAGTTCGGCCAAATCCTTACTTATATACCTCGGAAAAAGAAGACGCAAATATCCTAGATGGTTCAAGTAGTAATCACTCTTAACCCTTACTCAAGTCGCAAGTATATTTCTCTAGTTCTCGAGCGTAAATTTGGGCAGCATGCCCTTTGTATTTACCTAATTTTCCAGCCATTTACGGCTTCATTATTTTCCTCAATCAAACCCAAAGTTACACACAACACAAACTCATTTCAATAGCCGTTCCATAGGCTCAAGGTAATACAAGTACAAAAATCAAGCTAACAACATGTGCGGAAATGAAGTTTAACAAAAGACAGATTTGACGGGTTTTTACGTAACAGACACAACCGAGACTACACGTATCGGATTGAGGTAAAACTTATTTCATTTCGAAGCTGAGGCAGAGAGCTACAACTTTGGTGAAGACCACATAGTCTAATTTCCAGTGTAACCCAGTCAAATTCCCAATTCACAGAACCAAATTCCAACTAACCGGCCAGTTAACCGTACTACCTCCAAATGGCCATATCTCAAGCTACCAAAGTCCGTTTAAGACGTTCTTGGAGGTGTTGAAAAGCTAAGACAAAGTACTAAAACTTTCATGTTTTGACTAAAAGTTAGTTCAGTACATATCAAGGTGAAAAAACGCAACCAACTTAGTGTACTGTCAAAACTGTCCGCTGATTTTACTCCTAGGGTAGTCAGGGTATTTTCATCTTTTCACAGGCTACGTTGCTCCGATTGAGCTGAAATTTTGTAGGTAACCATAAAATGTCATTCTATACAACTTTAATGTTTTGTGCTAAGCCTAGTTCGGCCTCTAACATGATGAAATAGAACCAGACAGAACTGAAGCTAAGATTTCCAGAAATCTGGAATTTTGCTATATTCAAGCTATACTTCTCATTTTTATCTTGAAACTACCACTACTATCTGCTTTACAAGATTATATACCACATATATACATCATACAACTCCTAACCCACAAGAAACCCTAACTCAAAAGTCATCCATCTAATCATCAAAATCACTTGAAACAAGCATCACAAGCACAATACTACCATTAATACCCAACTTAATCATGATTAATGGAGAAAGAAAGGTTGATCAGCCATTATACCTCAAGATAAGAGCTTGCTAGGATGATCCTTCACCTCTCCTTGAAATTTTTGGTTCCCTAGCTTCCCAAGCTTCCAAACTAGGGATTAATCGGTTTAATTTTTCTTGGTTGCAGTCAAAAGGTTAGATTCAAGGTAGAAGATTGAAACTCTCTTCACTCTCTTGCTCTTTCTTGCTCTCGGCCAAAAACAGAATGAAATGAGGGAAAATGGGCTGAAATAAGGGATAAGAAGGCAAGACAAGAGGTTGGTCAAGGAACCATAGATGGTTGACACTTGTCACCACCAAAGCCATCCAAGTTTTGCTTTCTTTTTCCTTGCATTTTGGCCACAATTTTCGGTTATATGGCTGAGGATGAGGGGGGATATTTTGCAAAAATATCAAGGGTATGTGGTGGTACGGAAGTGGTGGTCAAGTGGTGGGTTCAATCGGTAGTGATCGATACCCGTCGGTTCAAGCCGTTTTTTGTTAAATCACATATACTAGGGTTTTTACCTTCTAATCACTAACTTATTATTATCACTTCAAATCATATAATATTTCCTCACCCAAAAGTCACTCTTACCTACCAAATTTGATCCTCGCTCCGTACCGAATAATCGCACTACAGAAAAACGTGAAAACCCTAATTCGCTCTAACTTGAAAACGGACAACGAAACCCTTACCTCTATATTCATTTACACTTATTGTAGGGTGATTGGGTAGTAGGGCCATAATAAATGAATAATTCCCAATTAAAAGGGCATTTTTAAGAAAAATATAAGGAATTTGCAAGTCTTCACACCTCCAGTCCGTGGTTCCTCCATAGAACCTTCACCAACAGAATCCGTTTGTTTCTCAATTCTTTCACCTTACAATCTAAAAGTTTTATCGGTTTCTTCTCATAGGTCAGTGGTGCATCAATTTCAACATTCTCCGGTTGTAGGACATGAGACGGATCTGAATGATATTTTTTAAGCATCGATACGTGGAAAACATTTTGGATCCAAGATAGACTTGGTGGCAATTCCAACTTATAGGCCACACTTCCTACATGTTGAATAATCTTATATGGTCCTACAAATTTTGGTTGTAACTTCTTTTCTTTTCCTGCCATCAAACTTGCTTTCAGAGGGGTAATCTTAAGGAAAACTTGATCTCCAACAGCAAATTCTAAGTCCTTCCTTTGGTTATCTGCATAACTCTTTTGACGACTTTGTGCGGTTTGAATCCTCTGGCGTATCAACTTCATTTTTTCATTCGCCTCCTCAATCCAAGGTACTGTAGTCGGGTCTAAAATCTTTCTTTTCCCAACTTCACCCCAACAGATTGGAGATCTACACTTCCGACCATACAATGCTTCGTACGAAACCATTTGAATGGAAGAATGAAAATTATTATTATAGGCAAATTCCACCAAAGTTAAATACTTACTCTAATTCTCCCCAAAATTCAAAATACAAGTTCTTAACATGTCCTCAAGCGTCTGAATCGTCCTCTCAGACTGTCTATCTGTCTGGGGGTGGTAAGTAGTGCTAAAGTTCAATTTAGTCGCAACACTTCTTGCATCTTTTGCCAGAACCGCAAAACAAATCTAGAGCCTCGATCGGACACAATACTTACAGGTATCCCGTGTAGCCTTATAATCTCATCTAAGTATAACTTAGCCAACTTCTCCAGCGGGTATTTTATACTAATCAGCAGAAAGTGAGCCGATTTGGTCAATCTATCCACTATTACCCAAATGGCATCATGACCCCTTTGTGTCCTAGGTAATCCAGATACAAAATCCATGGTGATATTTTCTCATTTCCACTTAGGTATCTCTAAAGGTTGCAAAAGACCTGATGGTTTCTAATGTTCGGCTTTAACCTGTTGGCAAATTAAGCAGGTCTGGACAAATTGAGTAATTTCCTTTTTCATGCTCTCCCACCAGTACAAACTCTTCAAATTCTGGTACATTTTATTCCCTCCAGGGTGTACCGTGTACTTCGATCGGTGTGCTTCTTCCAAAATTTCCTTCTTAAGCCTTTCGTCCTTTGGCACTACTATCCGATTTCAAAACCTCAATACACCATTCACTCCAAAGTTAAAATCCGACTTTTCTCCCTTTTTTGTTTTTTTCCAACCACTTTTGCACTTCAGGGTCCCTTCCTTGAGTTTCCTTGATACGTTCCAACAAAGTGGATTTCACGGCAATATTCCCAAGGTTCAAGTCGGGGATTCCATATACTAATCTCCTCCAACAAGTGCATCTCTTTAATCATCAATCCTGCCACTTACACTTGACGACTTAAAACATCAGCCACTACGTTGGCTTTTCCTGGATGATACTTCATCGTGCAATCATAATCTTTCAAGAATTCTATCCACCTTCGTTGTCTCAAATTCAGCTTCTTTTGAGAAAACAAATACTTAAGGCTCATGTGGTCTGTAAAAACCTCGAATGTCACTCCATAAAGGTAATGTCTCTACTTCTTTAATGCAAACACTGCAGCCGCTAACTCCAAATCATGAGTCGGGTAATTTTTCTCGTGCGGCTTTAATTTCCTAGAGGCATACGCTATCACTTTCTCATTTTGCATTAATACACATCCCAAACCTTCCTTTGAAGCATCTGTGTAGACCATAAAACTATCCTTCCCATTCGGTAGAGTTAATACAGGTGCTCTTGTCAAACGTCTCTTCAACTCTTGAAAACTTTTTCACAATTAGGATTCCATATAAACTTCCCACTTTTCTTAGTCAACTCAGTCATGGGTCCACCAATCCTAGAAAAATCCTTGATAAATCTCCGGTAATACCCTGCTTACCCTATAAAACTTCGAACTTCAGTAGAGTTTTTCAGTTGCTTCCATTTAGAGACTGCTTCAACTTTGGTTGAATCCACTTTAATCCCGTCCTTAAAAATTATATGACTTAAGAATGTCACTTCCTTCAGCCAAAACTCACACTTGCTAAATTTAGCGTACAACTGATGTTAGTTTGTAAAACAATTCTCAAATGTTTCTCATGATCCTTCAAGTTTTAGAGTACACCGTATATCATCGATAATACCACTACAAACTGATCCAGGTAAGGCTTAAGACTCATGCATTAAATCCATAACAGCCACAGGTACATTGTTCAAATCCAACGGCATTACTGCGAATCGAAATACCATACCTCGAGTTAAAAGCAGTTTTAGGTATATCCTTTTCCAAAAATCCTAAATTGGTAGTAATCCTGTCTCAGATCTAGTTTTGAGAAATACTACTGCCCCCTTGGGAATTGGTTCAAATTAACTCATCAATGTGGGGCAAAGAAATACTTATTCTTATGGTGACATCGTTTAAGCCTCGGTAATCTATACACAGCCTTAATCCTCCCATCTTTCTTTCTTAACAAACAAGACCGGGGCTCCCCACGGTGAATCACTCTCCTTTTATAAAAACCCCGTTTAATAATCCTATGCTGCAATTTCAACTCTTCAATTCAGTTGGAGCCATCCTATACGGCATCTGTACTCCCGAGTCATATCAATCTAAAGCTATTTTCCTTTCCGGAGGTAAAGACTCTAACTCTTCAGGAAAAACATCCGATACTCCTTCACTACAGGCATGTCGTCTAATCTCACTTTATCACTAGGAGTATTAATAAGAAAAGATAAATATCCCTGAACTCCTTTTACTTAACATTTTCCTACCTCGAATCCCTGAATTAAGTGCAGTGAAGCTAATCTACCCCTTACATCTAATTTCAGGGTTGCCACTCCTAGAATGCACAACTTTACCGTTTTTGTCTTACAGTTCAACTAAGCATTGTAACGGGCTAACCAGTCCATTTCTAGGATCACATCATACCCCTTAATCGCTAAGCCCATCAGATTGGCCAGTAATTTCCGTTCTCCAACCCATATCTTACAATCTCTATATACCAAATTAGCTAGTAAACTTTGATCCTTAGTTGGTGGTCTAACCTCCAAATTATAAGGTAACTTAATAGGGTTCAGATCTATTTCACTCATGAAGTTAGGGTTTACAAAAGAATATGTTGCACCCGGATTAATTAAAACCTTAGCTAAACGGCGAAAAATAGGGATCGTACATTCGACCACCTTAGTAGCATCGGGAATCTGTTGATAGTCTAATGCATAAATCCTAGCAGATACCTTTGGTCGACTCCCTCCAACACTAGTCTACTTAGAGGTTGCCTTTTCTTGCCTTTGAATGCTACCTCTTACCTTCAGCTTATTTGGACAATTCATGAGTTAGTGTTTGGCACTACCACAGAACAAACATTTTCCCGACTTTCTCCAACAATCATTCTCCACAGTAACCACAGTTGACTTGAGGGGTTACAGCCGGACCACTAAAAGGCACTCCTCTCGCTTGAACCGGCCCACTATGACCTCCTCTGGATAAAACTCCCCTTGAAGCTCCTGCGGTCCTTACTCCTCCCATTCCCCTTCCCATCTTGGAAGACAGGGCACTTTTACTAGCCTGACTAGAGTTATAACTAGAAATATTCCTTTTCTTAGAGTGAAAGTCCCTAACTTGCATTCTTGCACTTTCAACTCTTTGTGCTTTCTCCAAAGCTTCAGTAAATGTAGAGATTTGGGCTGCAGTCAAGCCCTCCTGAATCTCCACATTAAGCCCTTGTACAAAACGTCTTATCCTTTTCCGCTCATTAGTCACCAATTCGGAAGCGTACTTAGACAGTTTAGTGAACTTCCCTTCATACTTGACTATACTAAGAGTTCCTTGTCTTAACTTGATGAACTCGTCCTCCCACTTCTCTTGGATCAGAGGCGGAAGAAACTTCTCATTAAACTCCCTCGTGAAGTTTTCCTAATTCCAAGGGGTTTGGGCTCTCTCCCACTTTCCCCTTATCATGTCCCACCAGGCACTTGCTACTCCCTCAAATTGGAAAGCAACAAAGTTCACTCGCCTATTTTCGGTGTAATCTAAGGCAGCGAATATATTGGTTATTCTCTCCAACCAGTTTTCCGCTACCTCGGGATCAGGTTCTCCAGTGAACTTAAGTGGGTTAAATTTCAGAAACCTCTCCAAGGCTCTATCTTCCCCTCTATACTAGGCCCCAAGTTGGTTAAGTGGCCTTGGACCCTGTCTCTCAGCTAACCGTTCAAGGATATCAGTCATCCTATTAATGGCAGTAGCCACTTGGTTACCCTCTAGATTCTCTTGTCCCTGGGTTGGCCCAGTTGCCGATCCCTGATCGTCCCTGTGAGGTTGGGTTTGCCTGGTCCTTCGCCCACAACCTCGACCACTCCTTCGTCCGTTCATAATTCTAGGTATGCCTAGTGCAAGAAATAAAAGTAATTACGCGAGGAAATACTTAATATAAGAACCACTCATGAAAACATTTAAAATAACAATAATTTACATATATTAGCACTTTAAAATCCATACAATTAGCAAGTCATGGGGTATTACAAAAATATAGCACACAGGTGCCACAAAAGTACTTTTAGTCATGTACGACTAAAGTAGAGCCAAGTGACTCAAAAGTAGGCCACATAGTCAAGCAAAATACAATGGCCTTAGCACTAGCATCACCCCAGTTATTTCTAACTACAAAAGTCAAAAGTCTATTACTCTAGGTCTAGTCCACAGTAGGGCTATCAGGTAGAATCTCCTCCTCAGGGTCCTCATCCGGATCCTCCTCCTGAGCCAGACTCTGAACAACATCCATCACCTCGTCAATCAGCATAGTAGTATCTGCTAGGATCCCAGCGGCCTGATCCCAGACCTCCTCGCCTATCCTAGTAAGTCGAGCCCTAACTCTCTGAAACTCATCACGGGCAGCCTCAGCCCTAGCCACCTCGTCCACTACGATCCCCTCTAACTCAGCAATCCTAGCACTCTGAGCATTCACCATAATATTCAGCTTCTCCATCTCCTGAAGTAGAGCTATGTTGGTATTCACCAACTAGCGACGTTCATCATCAAGAGCAAACACGAGGTTATTCGGATAAGCGTATGTCGCCCTACAGATACATCGAGGAAACCTAGAAGAAGGCGAATAAGGCACACGATGTCACGGCCCCACCTCCCCCTAAGGCGAACCAGAGGGGTCAACGGGCCGCCTGCCCAGCTCTCGTCGGGACTCACTCAAACACTACAGTCCTCAAATAAAATTGCAAGGTACAACTCGAATAATACATCAAATCCTCCAAGAATATTTCAGACCATAAGCGAAGCGGAAACCAGTTAACCTACACATACATCCATTCAAGTCCGAACGTTCATACAATCCCTAATAACAACTATTACACAAGATGAAATCCAAAACTCAAACCATACATGAGATAATCCATCCGGTCACATGAATACGTGCTACAAGCACTTCCTTCGTCTCGAGCCCTGTGGAGGGGAATAAAACATTTTGGGGGTGAGCTAAAAGCTCAGCGAGTAACCAATAAAACCAGTAAGCAAATCAGTTTCACAGTCGTTCATTTCAGTGATGTCATGATTCAGAGATCAAATGTACATTTATTGCTCTCGTGAGCCAGTGAAATCGTTGTACTTAAACACCCAACGCTCCAAACAAACATTTAACAGTAAACAATCAGAGGGGGAGCCATTTGCTCCAGATGAACAGTACACAGAGGCGGAGACGTTGGTGTTCAGCACACGAATTCCAAGTACTCATTTAAGCCAAAACATGTCATGGGCCACATGCAAGCACTCATGATATGCAATCAAGTAAATAGTGCAAAACGGTTCATAAGTAAGCTTTAACAATAGTTTGGGGTCACTCACCTCCACGGCTCAGAAATCATAGCATAATAACATTGCCTTGCTCAAATCCAAGTCTAGATCAACAAACTCAATGCAAAACAAGTCCCTTCAAAGTTCGGCAGCACTTCCCCTGAATTTGCTAACTTTTCCAGCATCATGGCTTCATTATTTTTCTCAACCAGTCCCAATGTACACACCAACAACAAGCTCATCCAATAGCATTCAGCAGCTCCAAGTAGTACTCGTAAAAGTCAAGCTAGGGAAAAGTCCGAAAATGAAGGTTTAGCTCAAACCAGAAAAATAGTTTTGACGTCCTTTTGCGGTAATGGCACAAATTGCACTACCATTATCGGATTAGGGTGTAAGACCCACAATTTCGAAGCTAAGAACCAGGGCTATAACAATGTAGAAGGTCACTCAGTCCAAATCCCAGCACAACTAAGTCAAAAATGCAGAATACCAAACCAGAACCGTAATTGCAGGTTTACAAATTACACTATGCTGTAACTCGCCCAACTCAGTCTACACAGGTCCAAATGCATTGATTCCAAAGGAATATGATAGCTAAGACATCAAGCTACATTTCATCAGAAGACACAAACATCCAAATCCAAAGCAATTCCAGTCAAAACAGACGATTACAAGCACAGTTCGCACATTCTGATCACCCAGAACAGCAACAGTAAAAACGACATAACTCACTCTACACTACTCCAAATGACCTAAAATTTTACAGGCATATCAAACACATCAATACCTACAACTTTCATGTTTTAAGAAAAGGCCAATTCGGCCTCTAACCATATGATCCAAAACCGGACAGAAAAGGGGTGATAAAACCCTAACTTTCCACAATTCAATCCAAACCCAAAATTGGTTGCAATTATCACTAATTCACACCTACTAGAGTCATTCCCCCTCATTATCAACCATCATAGATGACCACAACATCACATTCATATTAAACCAGAAAATTCCTCAAAAATATAAAAAACTTCACCAAATCACTTCAAATCAAGAAATAAATCACAAATATCATCACTTTAGCCACTACTAAGCATAACTTAAGCATCATTAGGTGTAGGAGTATGTTCAATCATCACTTACCTAGTATACAAGAGAAGAGGAGTTGTAGACCACCTTAGCTCTTCCAAAAACTTCACCAAACTCACCACTAACACTAAATGGAAAGATTGTATGGAGTGGAAACTAGTTGGTGTGATTGATTTGGATGATTTGAGCTAGTGGAAAGCTTGAAGATTGAAGAAGTTTTCTTCCTTCTTGGCAAGAGAGAGGGCCGGCCACAAGGTGAAAGAAAATGGTGATTTTTTTGTGAAATTTTTAGATATTTAACCAATTTTGGTCAAAAGTCAAAAAAAGGTGAATAGTGTTCTTAAGTCAAAACCAATCACCAAGTGACACGTGGCACTCCATTAATGCATTCCTATCCTTTCTTTTCTCTCTCACATCAATCATTTCACACACTCTACTTATCTCTTAACACCCGATAAATTTCAACCAGTATCCGGAATTTAACCTAATTGGCCGAATTTTTTCGAACTTTTCGCACTAGTGGGGGGCCCACATCCGTTATACACTCTTAATTTCTCAAAACCTATTTGATACTAGAAAAATCATCCAAAAACTATATCTGCTCATTAAAAATATCTAGAAAATTTCCCTACTAAAGAAAACGCAGAAAACAAGCCATTAAATAAATAAAACCTAAGAAAATGGGAAAAGTACGGGTTCTCAAACTCATTTTTTTTTTTTTGGGCGTCACATACAACCTTTAATTCTACTAGATTCATTTACATCTAATGCATTGCACAATATATACATGGCCTTGGCATTCAAAGAAAGGTATCTCTTGTCTTTTTCATTCAATTCTTGTCTAGTCTTTAATCTATTCAAATTAGTGGTAGAGTCAACTATTCTAGTTTCATAAGGACCATCTTCTACCACATACCATAATTCAATATAAACGGATTGTAAGAAAATCATCATTCTTTGTTTTCACATGCTAAAATGAGAACCATTAAACATAGGTGGTCTATCAATAGATTGCCCTTCTAAAAAAGAAACATTTATGGTTGCCATGATCTTTACTCTAAGCGGTTAAGCTTAATCTCTAGGAGACCAAGCTCTGATACCAATTGTAAGGATCGAAGACAACCAATCGAAAAGCCAATCAATAAGCAATTAAAAGATCACAATATAACAATAAGTAAATAAAAGGGAAAGAATTGCAAACCAATTAACTACACAGCTCCTCTTGAGCTTGTAGATTAATTCAAATAAGCTTTTTCAAATTGATGAATTACAATCACTCTTGCGTACAAAGGAAGGTTCACCTCCTCCTTGCCCCGAACACCACTCGGTCAAGCCAGGACGTTTTACTATCCCTCAGGACAACCCTCACAGAGCTACACTCATGAAAGATTCACTCACAAATGAAAAGCTTACAATGAACCTCACACCACTAAGACTACAAATCTTCTTTGATGAGTATTTTCTCACTAAAATCACTCTAGATCTTTTGTATCTTCAGTGTGCAAAAATTGTTTGAAGTGTCTGACCAACCACTATTTATATAGGACCAAGAAAGTGCCTCATTAATGCTTCCAACGGATAGAAAGTAGCTGAACAGTCAACTAGCCGTTGGTAGTGTCGGACGTCCGATAGCCCTGTTTTATGCGTCCGACAGCAGGCAGTGAGTTTCAGAAATTTTCTTCAATTCTTTCGGACGTCCGGTGCAAGCTCTTTGTGCGTCCTACAGCAAACAAACAGATTTGAGAAATTATCTTGTTTCTATCGGACGTCTGGTAGAGACATATTCAGCGTCCGATAGTTTCGTCGACTTCGAAGGATCCTATTGGACGTCCAAAGCATGCATCCGAAGTTGTGCAATGATTATCGGACGTTCGATCCTGACTTCTTGAGCGTCCGACAGCTTCAGCATACTTTGTCATCTTTCAATTGTACTTGATCTTTGGAACTAATTTGTTTCATAACTGAATAGATCTTTTAAGAGACATTAGTAACATCCATTTGTTTTGTAAACATCAAAAGATAGGGATCAAGATCAACAATCTCCCCCTTTTTGATGATGACAAAACAATGGATGGAAAGAAACAAAAATAAGTATAAGCTCCCCCTCAATCATTGCAACCAAAACTTTTAAGAGCCAAACTCATAATCTCAGAATAACTCCCCCTTACACATTGCATCCATTTCTCCCCCTTTTTGTCATCATAAGAGTAAAAATCAACTACTATAATCCAGCAACAATAACAGAGAATTCAATATTCCAAGAAAAAATAGAAAAATGACAGCAATCACAGCAAATCATCATGAGATCAGCATTATTCTTTTATCTCTCTTTTTGACATCATATAGATTCAGTAGTATTCAAAGATATCAGCGAAAACTCAGATCAAAGTATCAAAAGAAAAAATATTATGAACAAGAATCACTGCAATGATTAGACAAAACCTCCTACTTGTTAAAATTAGCATCATGTCTAACTATCCACATGCATTTCATGCCTCTTCTCATATTCTTTCTCACATAACAATCACTATTCATGTGACCTTTTTGACAACAAAAATTACACATAACCAAAGAGTTATTTACATGAACAGATTTAATAAATCTTACTTGTCTTCTCCTATGGATAGCAAACTCATTTGAATTAGAATTCAACCTATTCTTTTGAAAACAGACTTGTTTCTTGTGTTTAAGCAACTCATTTAGACCATCCATTCTTCTTTTCAAATCACCTTGTTCCTTTTTGAACAAATCACAAAGCTTTGCTTTTCTATCAAGCTCAAAATGTAAAGCAGTCTCACTCTTTTTGAAGTAATCATTTTCAGCAATCAACTTTTTGTTTTGTTGAAAAAGATTTGCATTATCTCGAAGTAAAAAATTAATTTTCTGTTTTAACTCCTTGTTTCTAGCATAAGATTCTTTCAAACTATTGTGACAGCCCCACCTCCCCCTAAGGCGAACCAGAGGGTTCGGCGGGCCGCCTGTCCGACTCTCGCCGGGACTCAGTCGTTCACTACAATCCTCAAATGAATTACAAGAATAAACCTCAAATATTACAATATAAATCTCCAATATACATCAAATTCTCCAAAAATTACATGTCATAAGCGAAGCGGAAACAATTCTCAACTATACATAAAATGATTTTCAAATCCAAATTGTACAAAACATAGGCCATCCAGTCACGTGCACAAGTACTACAAGTCCTTCCTTCGCCTTGAGCCCTATGGAGGGGAATAAAATATTTTTGGGGTGAGCTAGAAGTTCAGCGAGTAACCAGTATAATCATTAAACAAATATATTTCACAATGTTGCATTTCGATCATTTCAATGATGTCATGATTCAGAGATCAAATGTTCGTTTAGTGCTCTCGTGAGCCAGGGAAATCATAGCACTTGAACACCCAACGCTCAAATAGATCGTTTATCATTAACATTAACATTAAGAGGGAGCCCCTTCTTGAGCTCCAGATAAACATGAACATGAACCATAAACAGAGTGGAGACGTTGGTGTCCAGTACAAGACTTTCCCAGAACTCATTGAAGCCAAATCATGTCATGAACTTACATGCAAGCACGCATGATATGCAATCGAGTACATAATGCAAGAAACATTTCACAAGTACTTTGGAAATAGTTTAGGGTCACTCACCTCCACGGCTCAGAAATCATCCAGCATATAACATTGCCTTGCTCAAATCCAAGTCTTAGATCGCAAACTCAATGCAAACAAATCCCTTCAAAGTTCGGACAGCACTTCCCCTGAATTTGCTAACTTTTCCAGCCACATGGCTTTCATTATTTCCTCATTCCAGTCCCAAAGGTACACACACAACAACAAGTTCATCCAATAGCCATTCAGCAAGCTCCAAGTAGTACTAGTACAAGTCAAGCTAGGAAAAAGTCCGGAAATGAAAGTTAAGCGCAAAACCAGAAAAACAGTTTTGACGTCATTTTGCGGTAATGGTACCAAAGGCGCTACGATTGTCGGATGAAGGTGCAAGACCCACCGTTTCGAAGCTAAAAGATAGGATGAAGGTGCAAGACCCCAAAAATATTTTATTCCCCTCCATAGGGCTCAAGGCGAAGGAAGGACTTGTAGTACTTGTGCATGTGACTGGATGGCCTATGTTTTGTACAATTTGGATTTGGAAATCATTTGATGTATAGTTGAGAATTGTTTCCGCTTCGCTTATGACATGTAATTTTTGGAGAATTTGATGTATATTGGAGATTTATATTGTAATATTTGAGGTTTATTCTTGTAATTCATTTGAGGATTGTAGTGAACGACTGAGTCCCGGCGAGGCTGGGCAGGCGGCCCGCCGAACCCTCTGGTTCGCCTTAGGGGGAGGTGGGGCTGTCACAGTTGGTATCAGAGCTTAGGCTTCAGATCTCTGTAGTGTATCCTAGGCTTGAAGTTTAGGATGCCGGACTGTGGGATTGATTTGACTCTTGAGAGATTTTTTTGCGGGATGTCTTGACTTGATTGGTGTACAAAGATGGAATGTCGAGGACGACATTCTTTTAAGGAGGGGAGATTGTGACGCCCCGAAAAGTATAAGTGTGAGAACCCGAAAATTTTCTAATTTTCTAGGGTTTATTTTTTAAACGCCCGCCTTTTCTACATTTTCTTGATTAGAAAAATTTCGCAGATAAAGTTTATGAGCAAAAATAGTTTTAAAATGATTTTTCTGGTATCGGTTAGTTTTTGAGAAATTAAGAGCGTATTTTGGACTTTTCTAACTTTACTAAAACCAATTTGGACCCAAAATACGCTCTTAATTTCTCAAAAACTAACCGATACCAGAAAAATCATTTTAAAACTATTTTTGCTCATAAACTTTATCTGGGGAATTTTTCTAATCAAGAAAATGTAGAAAAGGCGGGCGTTTAAAAAATAAACCCTAGAAAATTAGAAAATTTTCGGGTTCTCACACTCATACTTTTCGGGGCGTCACAACTATCATGCAATTTTATAATGAAATGTTCAAGATCATCTTCAGTTTCATCATCACAATCAGATTGAGAGTTAGAAGATGTTACCTCATCATCTCCAATGGCCATGAAAGCCAATTGAGCAGATTGATCTTCCTCTTCAATTTCACCATCGGAATTGCATTCATTCCATGTGAATTAAAATTTGTTTATTCTTGGTTTTCTTCCTTCTTTCTTCTTCATCACTGGACAGTCACTTGTATAGTGTCCAGGTTGGCTGCATTCAATGCACTGATCAGTTTGCTTTTTGTTGAACTCTAGCTTCCCTTTGTTTCTCGAGTTGTTGAACTGATTTGGGAATGAATTGCTAGGTCCACCTTTTCTGAATCTCCTCTTGTTGAGTATTCGTTTGAAACTTCTTGTGATGAGAGCGATATCATTGTCATCACCTTCCACATCTTCTTCATCTAGGGAGGCAGAATCATCTTCATCTTGTGAGGCTTTTAGAGCAATATTCTTTCGCACTTTTGCATCCTCTTCCTCTTGCACCTTAGTCTTAAGTTTCAGCTCATAAGAGGTAAGAGAATTAATAAGAGATTCAATAGGCATAGTATTCAAATCTCTAGCCTCCTCAATAGCAGTCACTTTATTTTCCCAATCATTGGACAAGGCATTCAGGATTTTTCTATTTTTCTCACCAAGAGAATATTCTTTTTCCAGCACCTCTAAATCTTTAATGAGATCATTGAATCTACAATACATTTGATCAACATTTTCATGAGGTTCCATCTTGAAAGATTCATACTTTGTAACTAGAATGGACTTCTTTTGTTCTCTAACATTCTCACTACCTTCATAAATTTCTTTCAGTTTGTCCCAAATTTCTTTAGCTGACTTGCAACCCTTGACTCTAATAGATTCATTTGAGTCTAATGCACAATATAACACATTCATGGCTTTTGCATTTAAGGTGAGATGAGCTCTATCCACAGCAGTCAATTCACTTCTTGTTTTCGGTCTAGATGCATGAGTATTTTCATCTATAAGAGAGGCATCATATGGACCTTCACTAATAATAAACCATAATTCGATATCAATAGATTGCAAAAAGATAATCATTCTTTCTTTCCAACTCATATAATTTGACCCATTAAACACATGTGGTCTAATAACAGAATGTCCTTCAAAAAACATAGCATTATTGGTTGTCATCTTACTCCAAGCCGCTTGAGCTTAATCTCTAGGAGACCAAGCTCTGATACCAATTGTAAGCCCCGATGCAACCAAATATAACCAAAATACTCAACCAGACAAGTAGTCAAGTAAATACAATGACAAAGAATATAAGCAATTTTAAAGCACAAAAATAGAGTAACAATAAAGTAAAAGAAATTCAAACCAATCAAACTCCCAAGCTTCTTCCAAACTTGGAGTTGAATCCACCAAATAGTTTCTTCAATTGATGGTAGTGCTAACCAACTTGTACAAGTGAAGGCTCACTCCTTCCTCACCCCAAACATACTTTGGTTGAGCAAAGGAATTTTACTACTCTCCAAGTAAACCCTCAACTAGCTACAATTGAAAGCTTACCCACTCAATTAAGAACTACTTTATACAAGTGAGGCAACCTTTATCAAGGTTTTACCACTCCAAGTGATAGGTTCACCTTCACCAAGGTTTTACTCCTCCTAGAGAGTAACCTTCACTTGAGCAACCTCACAACCCAACTTTCCCAACCCCTTATACAACCAACAAAGAATATTTCTACTCAAAGATCTCACTTGTAAGCTTGTATTTAGTGTTGGCAAAAGTCTGTGTCTTCTTGTGTTTTGGGGTATTTATAGAAGGTGAGAAATGGCTCCAAAAGGCTCTCCAACGGTCAAATATTAAATGCTGTCGAAACTAGCCGTTGGCCTGTCGGACGTCCGAACCATTTGCTCTGCGTCCGAACCATGTGTCCGAACCACCTATCGGACGTTCGAACCATTTGTTCTGCGTCCGAACCCTGCGTCGATAGAAGTCAGAATGTTCAACTTTTATTCTTTTTGTGTCGAACGGCCGAAGCAATGAATGAGCGTCCGATCCAAGCGTCCGAAGAGTATCGTCGTCTGTCGGACGTCCGATCCTCTATCAAGCGTCTGATCCTCTACGTCCGAACCTTCATATTTCTTAACTTCTCTTTGATTCAAATCTTTTCGATTCTCTTTTGGATCAATGACCTGTTCTAACAAATTTCTCACATAAAAACATTAGTCCAAATCTACATTTTGGTTTGTTAATCATCAAAACCAAGGACTGATCAACCAAGGTCAACAGTGTTGGATGGTTACCTCCTAGCTTTAAGAGAAACCAGAAATTTTTGACACCAAAAGCTCCAAGAAAACCACCAAGATGAAGTCTTTCTTCTAGCTTAAGTGAATTCCCAAGTGGTTTGTGAGTTGGATGCAAAGTTTGAGATGAAATGGAGGAAGATTGGTGCAAGAATGGTGGAAAGTTTTCTTCCTTCTTTCTTGGTGGAGTTTAGCCAGCACTAAGGAAGAAAAGAGAAGGGTTTTGGTGTTTTGTGAAGCTTCCTTGAGAAGTTTAAGTGATTGGTGGCCATAATTCCTAAAAAAGTCAACTAGGAATAGTGCTCGCGCGCGCGTTTCCTATCCGTTTTCTCTTGGGTTTGTTTCACTTGTGTATTAAACTTCAATTGTACTCCCTTTAACACTATAATTATTCACTCTTAGTAGTCTAGTATTAATTTCTTAAATCTCCATTGGGTCGATTTGACGCGAAAAACGTGAACTTCCGATTCGAGCGCGATAAGGCGAAAATTAAAAGGAATTCTTGTAACGATAATATAATTAACTAACTCTAGGGTAAATAATTATAAAAATAACTATTTTAAGAATAAAATATGAGTCCTCAAATCTCCAAGACTATTGCACTCTCAAATCGAATATTATCTCGAAAAACGTGTATTCGCTATTTCTCGCTAAATGAGCCGTAGAAAAATTAAATTTGCTAACAGGATATTTTAAAAATGTAAGCGAGACATTGTTTCATGTAAATGAATTTAAAATGGTTGAAATAAATTATTCGGAGAAAATGGGTGAATAAATATTTAAATAAGCCAGTAAAATAGAATTAAAGTAAGTAAAATTCGGGTCCTCACAATATCGGGCTCAAGAATCATTGAAGATCCAAACCTATGTCATGCTTATTTCTTGTTATCATTTATTTAATTGAGTTTTTAGCAATGTCAGTTGTTAATTATAGTTAATTTAAGAGTTAAGTAAGAGGTTTGAATTAGGGAATAAAGGCTAAGGTCATGTTGACCATACTTAAGCCAATTTGAGTTAGTTAGTTTCCTATTCTAGTCTAATCAGAGTTTTAGAAAAGTAGTTAATTGCTTTCAAATTTGTGTAGGAAGTTGTGTCAAGTTTAGAAGCCAAGTCAAATAAAGAAATTTGTATTGTTTCCAATTTAGATTAGGTTTTTGAGTCTTGTAAGGCTATAAATAGCCAACCTTATGCAATTTTTCAAGGAGTTAGACAATTATGAGATGAATAAAAATTGAGAGTTTTTCTCTTTCTTGTTCATTTGGGAGCGTCCCTTGATATAAAGTGAGTTGTGTCTCCTTTGTTCAAGTTTGGCTTATCAATTCAAAATCACGTTGAATTGTGGCGCCATTCTACCATCGCATCTTGGTTCGCTATCTTGCTAAGTTGTGAGATAAAATTAAATTCAAGGTTCGCAAATTCGCGGGTTGGAGGGGTCGAGGTTGTTTCATCTTTGTATCCATAATCTGGTCAAGATAGATCCTTCTGCTGCTTGTGCAATTCGTTTCTTCGAGAGCGGGAGTTTAGAGAATCGAGGTTGCATCTGTTGGTATCAGAGTTTCGGCTCTTGATCCAAGTTAATATCTTTTTCTTTTCTTGTTTTTCTTTTTATTCTTCTACCAAACCCTTCCCAATTAAAAAAAAATATTTTTTTGTCACCTTAGGGTTTGAATCTCCATAGTTTTAGTGTGTCTTGTTTCCTTGTTGAGTCTCCAATCATGCCTTGTTTCGTGTCACATCTTGTTTCGTTGCTTTTGTTTAATTGAGCAAAAAAATATTGTTCATCGTACTATAGCATCATTACTGTTCATTGGTACTGTAGCAGATATTGTTCATCCGAAATTTTTTTTTTTTCATACCTTGAGTCTTGTAGTTTGGTTGGGTGACTTTGTAAAACCCATGGTTTTGGGCTCAATATTTTTATCCTTGCCCAATTAATTAAATGGTAATTTACCATGAGTAAAAGTAAAAATAATTGTAAGATAGGTTAAAGGGTTAATTGGGGGGATAGGAATGAGATAAGATAGGGTAAAAGTTCACAACAGTTAGAACTCTTATCTAAACCACCAAATGGTGGGTGGTTATTAGGGTTTAGCACAATTATCAAACAAAAAAAAAACACCATTCCTCCCTTTCATGGTTTGCCTCCCCTTAGAGCAAGAGCCATCAGAGAGTAGAGAAGGAGAAGAAGGTGTCGCTATTAATCAATCAGGCAACTAGGCACCTAGACCTGCAAGTTCCGAATGCACGTTAAGATTCTTTTCTCTTAAGTCTTATTAATTCCATGAATTATGTTGGAAATTTCGTGTATATGTACATTACGATATATTTATGTTCTATGAGAAATTTAGGAAGATTTATATTTGGATCGATAGGAATAGGGTGAAATTTTAGCTATGGGTAGAATAAAAAAAATTGAAATCTTCATTCTGTTGAAAAAAAAAACAGAGAAGAGGGGTGGAGCAACGACGGGGCCACTGCTGTCGTGTATATTAAAAATTTTAGAACCCAATTTAAAATAATTTTTGGTGTTTAAAGATTTAGTCACTTAAAATTATACTAAATTGATTAAGTCTAAGATACTTAAATGAAACGCTTAAAATAATAATAATAAGAATACTAATGATAACACTAATACGAATAATAATAATTAATAAAACAATGACAATAATAATAATAACAATATAGACATGGATGAAATAAGTTAAGGGTATAAACGAAAATAAAAATATAAATACAAGTGGAATAGACTAAGACAATAATTATAATAATAAATCAATATATATATATACATGAATACATAAATAGTAATAACACCTACACATGAACAAAGGTGG
Source organism: Coffea eugenioides (assembly GCF_003713205.1). Lineage (NCBI taxonomy): Eukaryota > Viridiplantae > Streptophyta > Magnoliopsida > Gentianales > Rubiaceae > Coffea > Coffea eugenioides. The sequence continues at coordinate 38,469,765 of NC_040040.1, forward strand.
AAGTAAAACGAAAGATGATAGTAATTAATTAACAAGTATATATAAATGGTAATAAAATAAAATGGCGATGACGAGGACGATAATAATAATAATAATAAATATATATATGTCTAGTAAGATAATAGTCAAGATAATAAATATGATTATGAATAATTATTTTCTTTTAAATAAGGAAACTTTACAAAAAGGAGAACTTTCCAAATTAAGAAACTTTCTAAAAATAGAAACTTCCAAAAATAGAAATTGTCCAATTTGGGAAAATGCTACTAGGGTTCATATAATGGTCTAGACATGAATCTTCGACTTGCTCAGAGTTTGTATATTTATGTATCTGTAGGAAATATCAACTAATTAGGAAACCTATGCATTTGATAGGTACGACACAAATTTAAAGATCTAAAGTAGTTTAACTCGAGCAGTCAGACAAAGGTAGGTGGTACTTACCCTTCTGAGATTTCAAAGGTGCAAAATGAAATTTTTGTTGTCAATTATATTTTGTTGTTTTGACTCGAAATGTATTTGATTAAATGCTTTACTTGGATATTTATGAAAGTTATATTTTTACTATATGAAAATGGACCATGTGATTTATTTGAATATTTTGATATGTTATTATATACCAAACTAGCTGTATCTTTTATGAAATCAAAGAACTATGTATGTGACGTGTGAAATGAATGTATGACAAGTAAATCTCAAAACAGTCATGGAAGAGACGGTAGGGGCTATAGTCCTGTCTAATAGTCATGGTAGCCTGGTATAGAGTCCGGCCGATTGACAAGGTCATGGTAGCATGGTATAAAATCAGGCCGATTGACTGATGTATGTAATGAGACTAATCGGTAGTCATGAAACCTATTGGTTGCCCATATAGAAGGGTTTAATCTCTAGGTTGAATGCTCAGTAGCCGGTCATTACATGTACTTGTTATGAGCTGATACGAAATGATTTATGACTTTATGATGTTTCATGTATAGTTATCAATAAGATACTTTTAAATTGCTTGTCACTCTTTACTACTGATTATTTTATAAACGACGTCACTTTCATGATTATGGATGCCAACGATGTGCAAACAATTGATTTATATCTATATAAGTATCTATAAAGTTATGAATGCATGGTCCAACAGAGAGGTAGATACTACCTACTGAGCGATTTGTTGCTCAACGCACTTTTTACCATCTTTGCAGATCCTGAAGAGTATGAGTTGATTTACGTAGGAGATCCTGAGGATGACTTTTATTAGTTTTAAGTGAACAGAAGTTAGCAGGCTTGCTACTTCTAGTTGTTAATTTTATTTACTTTGTTTCTACTATTTCAATCAAAGAATAAATATACGAATTTATTGGATATTCGTAGACAACCATTTAGATGATATTTGTACCGCACTTTATTTAGTTATATTATTTAGTACTTTTAAAGTTTAGTCTAGTTAAGTGTTGCACTTCGCTCCCTCAGCTCCCGCATTTAGTGCGGGCTACGGTATACTTAGACAGCTGCGAGCTCTCCTCCTTGCGATGGCAACCCGGATAGGTGTCTTGAATTTGCGGGAGGCTGAAATTATGTATTTCATCGTTTTATCATAGCATGTAATTCTCCGGTTTCAATCAATAAAATAAAGTATTTAAAAAAAAAAATTGTTGCCTTGTATTCTTGAGCGGGACTTGAGAATACGACGGATGTCATGTGACGGGAGTGTGCGGGCTCGGGACGTGACATTTTTAGTGGTATCAGAGCCTAGGTTACATGGTCTGGGAGTGTGAGAAATTATGTTTGGATATTAATGATTTTGGAAATTGAAAGGAGATGGAAAAACAGATCAAAAGAAATAAGAGATTGCTGTGACATTTTTAGTGGTATCAGAGCTTAGGTTATATGATCTGAAAGTATGTGAAATGGCGTTTGAGATATTAGGGGTTTTGAGAATTGAAATGAGACGAAAAAAAAGGAGGATTAAAGGAAATAAGAGATTCTCGTGATTTTAATGTTATCAAAGTTTAGGTTATGCGATCTAGATGTATGTTGAATGATGGTTGTAATATTAGTGATTTTAGGAATTGGAATGAAGTTGGATAAAAGATTGCAAAATAAAAGATTTCCATAATATTTAGTGATAACAGAGCCTGGGGTACGATTTACTCTTTAGAGGAAATACACACTAGGAAATGATCAATTATGACTGAATAATTAAGCTTGAAAATTTGCATGTGTGATTTAAGTTGAAATGGTACTATTGGTATTTATGATATCTTTTTTGTTGGATATGATTTTGGTAGTACATTCTAAGTTTAAGAAGTCGGACGTATAGAAAATATTATATATATTTGAAGTATTGTCTATAGGAAATTGAAAGTATCAAGGAATTAAAGTACACAGCAAGCGTGATGGATTAAATAAAGAGACCCGATTTAAGTTGTGTAGGATTAATTGCACGATGGGTGACAATGATATTGGATATTATATCGACTTATCTTGACGTGGGATTAGGCTTCGCGGATGAAACCATTTCAAAGGATGAAGAATGAAGTGTTGCAGACCTTTTCTTTTTATAAAAGAGCTTTATAAATAGTACTCTTACCTGGATAGAAGTTCTACTGATGTTGCTACCATTTTACTCTAGTTGAACTATTACCACTACTGGTGATAATTAATAGGTGTATGGCCTTATCCCATACAAATTGATATAGTCTAGTAGTAATATTCCTTCAGTGGGAGATGCGGCCAAGAGTGAATAGACTTGTCTCTTTTTGAGGTTTACAACGATTAGATCTAATGCCCTATACAATTATTGAATTAGCTTATTAGCATTATTACATCGTCCTTAGTCAATAAATATGTTAGAAATTTCTTAGAATACATAATCTTACATAGTACTCGTCTTAAGAAAAAGAATTATTATTTCGCGAACAAATGTTAATCAAGATTTTTGAATAAGTATCTTTATCAAATAAGTATAATTTCTATAAATATATATACACCAAGAAACATAAATTAACAATAAAAAATGAATAAACACCATAAATAATTATATCCTATAGCCCTGTACAAAATATTTTTGTGATACTCATCCAATCTCAAAAAAGAGCTATCAATAAATGCATTCTACATTAAAAAAAATCATATCATGTAGAAAGAATCTAACAATAATTCTTGATAAATTCTCTTCGCACTCGAAGTTCTAATGGTGAAAGAAGTACAATTAACTAACTTCTATGTTTCAAACACTTCCAGGTTTCTAAACTTGTATGAATTCGAAATCCTACACATAGATTTATACTTTACCAAAGTTATGATAAAGTTATTACATTCAAATATGAGAATTTACCGATAATTTTTGTATAAAATTTTGTATATTTTGGTATGTTTTACCGTAATATGAATATGTGTTTTAGAAATCGAATTGAGGTAAAAAAATGACAAAACAAAATAAGATTCCCATGGCATTTAGTAGAAAAACAACTCAGGTTATAGGATTTGGAAATAGGTGTGATGCTATTTGAGATATTATTGATCTTTTTTTTTGGAATTTGAAATAAGGTAGACATGAGATTTGAGGGAAATAAGAGATTTCCATTACCAATTACAAACACAGTGGACAGGAACCCATATATCGAGATAATGATTACTGTTTGTGATAGTGGATAAATAAGTTGTGATAGAATGTGTGACAAAAGAAGAAATGGTGTTGTTGGTGTTTATGGTATCCTTTCTATAGGTTGATCTCTATGGAGCACTCTAAGCCGATATCTAGAATGCTGAATTTGTGAGAGATATTATAAGAGCTATTGTGTTCATCTGAGCTATATAAATATGAAGATGGAAGATATTGAGAAAAATAAGAGTGCGCAGCAGAAGCTCGATGGAATTAAATAAGAAAATCCAATTTAGACATTGTGGAAATAATTCCCAAAATGTATTGCAAGAACATTGGAAATTTGTTAACTTATTTTGATGTTTGCCTTTTTTTTTTTTGGTTTCGAGGATGAAACCTTTAAAAGGGGAGAGAATGGGATATCTAGTCTAAAAATGAATTGCGAAAGTAGTGTCGGATTGGGACCCTAGATTCACGTCTAAATTTTGATCGACCTACCAAGAGGTTATGGAGACTGATCTAAGACTAAATGCCGCCTTCCACCGCAAAACGGATGAATAGTCGGAAAGGACCATACAGACACTAGAGGACATACTAAGAGCTTATGCTCTAGATTTCTCGGATAGTTGGGATAAATTGGTGAAACTAATAAAATTCTCGTATAATAATAGCTACCACAGCGGGATAGGTATGGCTCTCTTATATTGGGATGAAGTAGGTGAGAAGCTGATCACTGGCCCCGATTTGGTGGAAAGAACCTTGGAGAAAATTAAGATTATTCGAGAAAGACTAAAAGTAGTTTAGGATCGAAACAAGAGTTGGCGGATTTAAAGAAAAGACCTTTAGAATTTCAATCACGAGAAAATGTATATTTGAAAGTATCACCCACCAAGGAAGTGACGAGATTTGGAAGAAGCGGTAAGTTAAGTCCAAGATATGTAGGACCTTACGAAATATTGGAGAAAGTCGGGCCTTTAACGTATCGACTGGCCCTTTTACTTGCTCTGTCGAAGGTACATAACATTTTTCATGTCTCCCAATTTAGGAAGTATGTATCTGACCCAAGCCATATTTTGGAGGATCTACCCGTTAAGGTGAGGGAGAACTTCCCAGTGGAGGAAGTTCTTTGAAAATCGTAGATCGAAATGATCAAGTTATAAGGAGAAGGACCATACCCTATGTGAAGGTGCAATGGACGAACCATATACTGCGAGAGGCAACGTGGGAGTTCGAGGAAGACATGCATAATAGATATCCCTATTTTTTTTTATCAAAGTACGTAAGTTTCGAGGACGAAACTTTTTGTAAGGGGGGTAGAATATAAAACCCATGGTTTTGGGCTCAATATTTTTATCCTTGCCCAATTAATTAAATAGAAATTTACCATGAGTAAAAATAAAAATAATTGTAAGATAGGTTAAAGGGTTAATTGGGGGATAGGAATAAGATAAGATAGGGTAAAAGTTCACAACAGTTAGAACTCTTATTTAAACCACCAAATGATGGGTGGTTATTAGGGTTTAGCACAATTATCAAACAGAAAAAAACGTCATTCCTCCCTTCCATGGTCTGCCTCCACTTAGAGCAAGAGTCGTCAGAGAGTAGAGAAGGAGAAGAAGGTGTCGCTATTAATCAATCAGGCAACTAGGAGCCTAGACCTATAAGTTCCTAATGCACGTTAAGATTATTTTCTCTTAAGTCTTATTAATTCCATGAGTTATGTTGGAAATTTCGTGTATATGTACATTACGATATATTTATGTTCTATGAGAAATTTAGGAAGATTTATATTTGAATCAATAGGAATAGGGTGAAATTTTAGCTATAGGTAGAATAAAAAAAATTGAAATCTTCATTCTGTTGAAAAAAAAAAAAAAGAAGAGGGGTGGAGCAACAGCGGGGCCGTTGCTGTTGTGCGCCATTGCTGATGCCCAAGCTTCAACAGCGCAACAACAAACAAAAGAAAAAAAAAAGGGAAAAGGAGGAAGTCACCAGCGCATGGCTGGTGATAGGAAACAATTGCCAAAGGATTGGCCTTTTGGCCAACCCGAGAAGACCAAAAAAAAAGTAGGAGTAAAGGTCGCCAACAATTGCTGACGACATTGCCTGGTAACATGGGTTGGCCTTTCCGCCAACCCGAGGAAGGAAAAAAAAAAGGGAAAGTAGTGGCTGGCTATTGTTCTGCCACTGTCGAGTTGTAAGGTAAATTGGGGTTAGAGGTTAGGAAAAAAAAAAGAAAAATGGCAGGTATACTTGGATCAAAATGTAGTATAAATTCAGTGGATGTTCAATAAATAAATTTTTAAATATAACTAGCCCATCTTTATAGTTTATCGTGTTTATTAAAAATTTCAGAACCCAATTCAAAATAATGTTTGGCGTTTAAAGATTTAGTCACTTAAACTTATACTTAATTGATTAAGTCAAAAATACTTAAATGAAACGCTTAAAATAATAATAATAATAAGAATACTAACGACAACACTAATACGAATAATAATAATAATAATAATAATAAATAAAACAATGATAGTAATAATAATAACAATATAGACATGGATGAAATAAGTTAAGGGTATAAACGAAAATATAAATATAAATACAAGTGTAATAGACTAAGACAATAATTATAATAATAAGTCAATATATATATATATACATGGATACATAAATAGTAATAACACCTACACATGAACAAAAGTGGAAGTAAAGCGAAAGATGATAGTAATTAATTAACAAGTATATATAAATGGTAATTAAATAAAATAGCGATGACAAGGACGATAATAATAATAATAAAATATATATATGTGTAGTAAGATAATAAATATGATCATGAATAATTATTTTCTTTTAAATAAGGAAACTTTACAAAAAGGAGAACTTTCCAAATTAAGAAACTTTCTAAAAATAGAAACTTTTAAAAAATAGAAATCATCCAATTTGAAAAAAATGCTACTAGGGTTCATATAATGGTCTAGACATGAATCTTCGACTTGCTCAGAGTTTGTATATTTATTTATCTGTAAGAAATATCAACTAATTAAAAAACCTATGCTTTTAATAGGTACGACACAAGTTTAAAAGATCTAAAGTAGTTCCACTCAAGCGGTCAGACAAAGATAGGTGGTACATACCCTTCTGAGATTTCAAATGTGCAAAATGAAATTTTTGTTGTCAATCATATTTTGTTGTTTTGACTCAAAATATATTTGATTAAATGCTTTACTTGGATATTTATGAAAGTTATATTTTTACTATACGAAAATGGACCATGTGATTTATTTGAAATAGTTTGATATATTATTATATACCAAACGAGCTGTATCTTTTATGAAATCAAAGAACTATATATGTGACGTGTAAAATGAATTTATGACAAGTAAATCTCAAAACAGTCATGGAAGAGATGGTAGGGGCTATAGTCCTGTCTAATGGTTATGGTAGCCTGGTATAGAGTCCGGCCAATTGACGAGGTCATGGTAGCCTGGTATAGAGTCCGGCCGATTGACAAGGTCATGGTAGCCTTATATAAAATCCGGCCGATTGGCCGATATATGTAATGAGACCAATCGGTAGTCATGAAACCTATTGGTCGCCCACCTAGAAGGGGTTTAATCTCTAGGCTGAGTACTTAGTAGCCGGTCATTACATGTACTTGTTATGAGCTGATACGAAATGATTTATGAACTGATATGAAGAGAATTATGAGCTAATACGAAATGATTTATGACTTTATGATGTTTCATGTATAGTTATCAATAAGATACTTTTAAATTGCTTGTCACTCTTTACTACTGATTGTTTTATAAACGACGTCACTTTTATGATTATGGATGTGAACGATGTTCAAATGATTTGATTTATATCTATATAAGTATCTATAAAGTTATGAATGCATGGTCCAACAGAGGGGTAGATACTACCTACTGAGCGATTTGTTGCTTAACCCACTTTTTACTATCTTTGCAGATCCTGAAGAGTATGAGTTGATTTACGTAGAAGACCCTGAGGATGACTTTTATTAGTTTTAAGTGAACAGAAGTTAGCAGGCTAGCTACTTCTAGTTGTTAATTTTATTTACTTTGTTTTCGCTATTTCAATCAGAGAATAAATATACAAATTTATTGGATATTTGTAGACTACATTTTTAGATGATATTTGTACTGCACTTTATTTAGTTATATTATTTAGTACTTTTAATGTTTAGTCTAGTTAAATGTCACCTTGTATTCTTGAACTGGACTTGAGAATATGGCGGATGTCATGTGACGGGCGCGTGCGGGCTCGGGGTGTGACAGATTTCTTGATATTCTTGAATCATACAAAAAGGGTTTCTTGAAAGTCTTGAATGAAAAAGTTCCAAATCTTGGAATTCTTGAAACCCTAACTCATCTTCTTAGGTATTTGCGGCTAATTTTTGTTTCTTGAAGTGGCAAGTTAATTTGAAGAAAAAAGAGAAAGAAAGAAAAGAGATTGATCTGTGGAAAAAAAAGGAGAAAAGAAACAAAAAAGAAAGGAAAACAAGAAAAGGAAATGGATCCAAACCAAACAAGAAAATAGTCTTGAATTTAGAAACCTAATTTGAATTGGATTATTACCAAAATCTAGTCACATAAATCCTTGTCCAATTTGGTTTGTTAAGCTGCTTGACACACTTAGGAAAGCTCCTCAAAATAACACATTACTGTCCAAAAGTGAATCCAAGAATCAATTGATTTAAACTTCCAAATTCCAGTCAAGTACAATTCGGTAGAGTCTCTAAGTTTCCAAATTTCTGCAGGGTCAATGTCTTATTAATTCTAGCCATTCATTTCTTTTGTTTTTGTATAATTTCGTATGAGTTATTTTCAAGTTTATTTGAGTCTAGTCCCATCAAATCACAGCCATTCGTCTTGAACTCCTAGCCATTGCCACTGTGTTAATTGAATTGTTGAGCAAATTCAATTTGTCTCAAGAATTGGAATCAAGAACTTGAAAGAGTAGTGAGATTAATAGAGCGTGCTTACTTGAGTGTAAACAAGAGAGTGAGTGGATACACGTAAGGGAGTGTTGTGAGGAAATTTCTTTCTTGTCACTAACCATTCTTGCAGATTCACACACACTTTTGGTCAAATGGATAGATCCACCTCTAGATATTCAAGTGACGGACCTTATTACATTCATAATTGGCAACGTCATGAGGAGGAATTAAGAGGATATCGAAGAGTTGGTTCTTCTAACTCTAAAATATTCATACCATCTGTCAGTGGTCTTAAAGATCCCGATGCATGCTTAACCTGGGTAAAGAAAGTGGAATGCTTCTTTGGACATCAATCTTATACTGAGAAGGAGAATGCAAAATTGGTTACCTGTGTTTTTAATCATTATGCTTTAACATGGTGGAATCAATTTGTGAAGGAACGTCGATTATGTGGACTACCTTCAATTTCCACTTGGGGTGCATTGAAGAAGATAATGGTTAAGAGATATGCTCCTACTTATTTTGGAGAGTTGCTGCAAAAATTTCACTCACTTAATCAAGGTTTTAAGACCGTGGTTGAGTATTTTGAAGAGATGGAGTCAATAATGAAGCAAGCTAGGATTGAGGAAGATCTAGATACTATCATTGATCAATTTTTGGATGACTTGAATAGAAAGACTACTGATCGCATTGAAATACTACCTCATATGAAGTTGAGGGATGTAGTAAGTATGGCGGTTATGTAAGGACCCGAATTTATTTTATTTTATTTTACTTACTTTTATTTATCTTACTGGTTTATTTAATTATTTATTTATTCATTTGCTCAAATTAAGTTATTTCATCCATTTTAATTACAATTATATTGTACATTACCCCAAATTATATTTTAGCACATTTGTTTTAAAAGTTAATTTTTCTGCAGCTCAACTAGTGAGAATTAGTGAATACACATTTTTCGAGGCAAAATTCGGTCCGAGAGCGTAGTGGTCTTGGAGAATTAAGGATGATCAATAGTAGACTAAGAAAAGTTAATTGAGGGATTAGAGGTGAGCGAGTTGAATTAATCTCAATTAAGAGCACTAATGGCCCACTATTCATTAGTTGACTTTTTGCACCAAAGCACCTTTATGTCATTTCTTCCTTGTCATTCCATCACTTCACCAACAACCCACACAAACCCTTTCTTCCTCTTCCTTCTTGGTCGGCGGCCACCCTTCATCCATTTCTTACCAAAAACTTTAGCTTCCTTTTCTTCCATTTGGCTCCCAAAAACACCCTCCAATCTTGCTCACTTTCTTGGTTTATCACTCAAGTTTGAAGGGAGACTTGAAGGAGGAAGGAACCTTGGTGGTTTAGAGCTTAAACACTAGTGGTTTGGTCTTCATCTCTTGGAAGTAAGGTAACACTCCAAAGCTCTCATTTTTTTCCTCAAACTTATGGTTAGTTAGTTAGTTTTAACTAGTTAAACATTGGGTTGTTGATGGGTTCTAAGAACCTTGACACTAGGTAGATAACTTGAGGTGGTTTTTGGTAGTGGCCTTGAGGAATTGCTTATTTGGTTGCTGTTTTTGTGAATGAAATCTTGGTTTTTGGTAGTGAGAGTTGAAAAGAAAAGTTAAAGAGAGAAAGGAGCATTCTGTCTGAAATTTCTGCCGGTTATTTCCTTCATGTTAATTTCGAATTTTTTGGTTATTTTGGTGCCAAAATGCTTGTTATATGTTGGTGTTTATGAGTGTCAATTATCTCCTTAAAAGCATTTCAATTAGTTGAGTGAAAGTTGGGTTAAAGTAAGGTAGAAAATCTGAAAAATTGCTGACCAGGTTACCAAACCAGTGTGTACGTTTCAGCCCATAACTTGTCGTCCAGGAGTCAAAACCAAGTGTCATTTATGACATATGAAACTAGACTCCGAGGGCTTTCCAATGGTATAAAATGTACCTTCTAGTTCATTTTCTATGAGCCGCAGTGAACCGGTAAAACTGACTGATTTTCCTCACTGTTTTCATCCGAGAAACAAGTTTAGCTGCAGTTTGTAGCTCATTTTCACTTATCTTGCAAAACGAATTTTAATACAGTTCCTTCAAGTGATTTTTAAAATTTTGAATCTAGTTTTCAACACCACAAACCATGATAAATTTTGAGTTGTGTAGCTTTAGTTATGACCAGATTTTTGAAATTGTGTCAAGTGCTCCAAAACTGGAATTTCTGTGAAACAGGTTCTAAAAATCAGCTTTCCCTAAACTGTTGTATCCTGGAGTAGGAAGGTCCAAATTGAGTTTTTTTTATTGCATTTGAAACTAGACTTGGAGTTCTTACAGTGATATAAATTTCAATGGCTGATTCTATTACTATGAAGTTTGCCAAATTTTCAAAATTTATTGAAATTGCAAGCCTGTTTCGTTCTGTTTTGTTTGGAACAGTGAATTTGAGCACAGATTTGAATGATTTCGGTTTGAATCTGGGAAAAGTGTCTTCGAGAGAGTTTTAGTAATTGAATTTAGCTTTCAACGGTATAAAGTTTCCAATTTTTGGACTTACAGAACACGAGTTATGGTTTTTCCAAGTGGTGTCGCACAAAGCTGGAATTTTCTGGTTTCAAGCAAAATGCTCTTTTAAGAACTTTTAACTTTCCTTTGAGATTGTTAGTTCATTTTAAGTTTGATTTCATGGTTGGATACAAGATCTCTTTGAACATTAGACCTTCATTTTGAATCTTGGTTTCCAAAGGATTAAACCTCTCTTGATGCATTTCTTGGTTGCCTAACTTTCTTTGTTAATTGCCCTCATTTCATACTTGAGAAATGGATTTCAACCCCTAGTCTTATGCCCTTGATTTTCATGAGATTGAACTCTAAAAATGGAGTGTTTTTACTAGAGTAATTCTTGGAAAATTTCACTAGTTTTAAACTCGAAACTTGGAACCTTTAACTTTGACATTTACTATGGAAATAAGTGGAGTTTTGATGAATTTTAACTCCATTAGTTTAGAAAATGTGAACGCTCTTTATATTCTAAAACTTGGGCGTAGGACTAGAAGTTTTGACAGATGAAACTATCTACCATTTTCTCGATTTTCGTGTCGAAAGTAAATATGGTACTTTTTTTTGAAATTAAGAGTTCTTGCCAAGACTTGAATAAAAAATAACTTGTCAGTTTCCATTGAATATTATTTTAATGATTTAGCGAGAAAAACTCCTTTAACTTGACTCGAACTTGTAATCTTGAGAGTGGGTGGCAAGAAAATATTTTTCTTATTTGCCTTGGTCGAGTACTTAGGTAATCATGATTGTGCATGTCTCAAGTGGTCACGAGGACGCTGAGGAGCTTGTCTGATCTCTCACTTTGCTCTTGTTTTGCTCTTGACTCTTGGTGAGTATCAAGTGCATGTTCAATGTTCCTATGATTGAAATAATATTTGTACAAGTGCTACATGATATGTGAACCTGCCGAGGTGAGGGTGTACTTTACCGATCTCGTCATCTCTCTCTCTCTCTCTCTTGATTAAATGATACTTGTTACATGAATGCTTGTGATTTGCACTTGTACTCGAACATGTTATTACTCGTGAGCACTGAGCGATAGCATGTACCACACCCTATTCGGGTGGGAGGTGCCTCTCATCCCGACTCAGAGCCATGAACAATTCTAAGTCGATTGGAGCGTTATCTCATCGACCAATTATAATTGTGGGGACGCCCCAACCCATTGGCTAACCTCGTGACTCGAGTCGACAAGGGCTTGGTCGAGAATCTTGGTGAACCTTGGGAAATTTTATAGTTTGATATTTTGAGATCTCGCTTTGTATACTCGAATAATATTGCCACCTAATGCCTGTTTGGTTCCAGATCTGAGTGGGTGTTATGTTGGATGGAGGAAGTAAGTGGAGCGCTTCGGTCATGTACTACTTGAGTTGACGGAGAGTCAACCCCAAATGGTTTGAATCGGTCGATACGTGGAAATAGCTCTTGAAAGCTCCCGTATCCTTCCATGTGTGTTTAATTCCTGCTTGTGCACTCAAATGAAATTTCATGTGAACTTTGCTTTCAATTATATTATTTGATTAATTAGTGCTACTTGCTTGCCTGCTTGATTTTTTTGGTCTCACTAAGCATTAGCTCATCGCTTTAAGTTTGTTTTTCTTAACAGGCTTTGGAGGTGGAACTTGGAAATTCTAGACTAGCGATTTTTGGTGGAAACTAGTATACTTTTTTATGTTATTGAAGACCATTAAAGTGTAAATTTTGTTATACTTGGGATTTGTGATTTGTAATCATATATGGATTACTTGGGAGTTTTGATCTTGTATATTCGAAGTACTTCTTAATTAAGTCGATGGTTAATTGTGATCCTTTATTAAACTTGAACGAGTGCGTGAGTCTAGTCGAGAGTTGGCAGGCGTCACGCTAATAGCCTAAGGTTCGCCCTAGGATGAGGTGGGGGCGTCACAGTTGGTATCAAAGCACTAGGTTTGAAATGCCTGGAACAGTGTTAGAGAGTCCTTAGTCGCGAAGTTTTGATCATAGAAATCTGTGATAGACCTTAAGTTAAATTTTAAATGGTATTAGTGATTATAATGACCTAACCTTTTGTTTTGTGGGTTATTTGTAGGATATGGACAGTAGCAGTGATGATGATAGGATTGAAGGACCTTCTCCAGTGATTCCATTTCGGATGGTTGGAGGCGGATCCCTCCTGCGGTACTCACCCGCTAGGCGGGTTAAGACCTGCCCTTGTCGAGAGAGATTCTCCTAGCTTAACCATGTGGTGTTAGGGGTAGTTGACGAGTGGAGGCAGTTGACCCGTGACCTCAGGATAGCATGAGCTGAGAGAGAGGAGATGGTAACCGCTATGGAGGCCTAGGCTGCCCGCTTCCAAGAGCTCGAAGCTAGGGTACTTGAGGAGTGTCAGAGAGCTGACGCCTCCTACGCTCAGCTTCAGGGGACCGAGGGGCGCCTCATCTGAATTGTTGAGGAGGCAGGGAACCGCATGGATGGCATTATGCCTGAGTGTGTGACTATGACCGACTGTCTAGAGGAGGCTTTGCTTGGAGATGGACCTGGGGAGGCTGATCCCGAGAAGGACCCTACCCTAACCACGTGGTATTAAGGGTAGTCGAGGAGGACCCTTCTGAGGTTGTAGGATCGACTAGTTCGGTTCATTTATATTAGTGATCTCCCGACCTTTTGACTTTTACTAAGGACTTAGTAGGGGTGATTCTCGCTTTGAGGCTTTTTGTATTTTGTTGCATGTACTCTTGCATTTTGAGGCACTTGGATGCCTATGTCGTGTATTTGATATTATTGACTCATTGTATGCACTCTTGACATGTGACATGACTTTTAGTTATGTAAAGATCTATACTTTGATTTTAAAGTGTCCTTGCAACTTGTACATGTTTTTAAATTTTTACGCTTATTTTTTCTCTTTTAATTATGCATTTAGAATCTTGCTATATGGATCAACGAGGACATGGACGGGGTCATGGGCGTGGGTTTCGGCAACCCCGCACTCCTGAGAGAGGTGAGGGATCTGTGACTGGCCCGAACCAAAATTCTAAAAATGAAGGGAATGACTAAGTTGCTACGGCCCATAACCGCATAACGGATGTCCTGGAGCGTTTAGCAGAGCACCAAGCCCCTGAGCCAATCAACCAACCTAGGAACCAAGAGAGGGGTGAGGATAGAGTTTTAGAGCGATTTCTGAAATTCGCCCCACCTAAGTTTCGCGGAGGGTCTGATCCCAAGGTAGCAGAAAATTGGTTCGAAAGGATGGTAGAGATTTTTCATGCTCTAAATTATGCCGAAAAAAGGCAAGTGAATTTTGCTGTCTTCCAGTTTAAGAGAGCGGCACGCTCGTGGTGGAATGTCGTTAGAGCGAAGTGGGAGAGAAAACAAACCATTTGGGTAAACTTTGTGAGAGAATTTAATGTCAAGTTCCTTCCACCAATGATACAAGAAAAGAGGAAGGACGACTTTATTAAATTGAAACAAGCGTTACTAAGCGTGGCCGAATATGAGGAACGGTTCTGTAGACACCAAATTTTCAATTTATTTCATTTTTACTTTTTATTGATAATTATCGGCTATTTTTATTTTATTTTTTTATTTAGCTTTATTTTTTTATTTTTTTATTTTTTCAGAAAAACAAAATGCCCACAAAAAGTTGTTTTAATCATTTTGAGTTTCAATTTGAAGAAAAGGGGGACAAAAAAAAATGTGTAATTGATATTTTTGAAAGTTTTAGTTTGTTTTTAAATTTGTTTATAACTTGGTTTATTTATTTAAGTTGATTTTGGGAAAAACATAAAAATAAAAAAATGAAAAAGAAGGAAAAGAAAATGTGTGAATATGTGTAGGCTTGCATGCGGGACAAGTGTCCCTTTTATATTTGGACAACACATCACTTAGGAGGGGGGGAGATTGAGACACTTGTAGGATTGAGGATGTGAAAACAGAAACAAAAAGAAATCAAAAAAAGGGGGGCGGCTAGGTTTGAAAAAAGAGGGGAGAGACGGAAGGAAAAAACAGGGAGCTACGTTCAAGGGAGGAGGAAAAAAAATTGGCGGCGGACAAGAGGCAAAAGGGAGATCTTTTGGGAGAGATTGAAGAGAGCTTCGGCAAAAATTGAGAGCTGCCCGACGAGAACAAAGGAAAGGAAAAGGCAAGAAGAAAAATAGAAAAGAGAGGAAGGGGGTGACGGATGAAAGAAAAAGGAGAGGAGAGCCGAGAGAGGACCGGATGACGGCTGGAAACAGGGGAGACTGAGAGAAACCAGAAAGCAAGAGGTAGAGAAAAGATGAGTGGCGACCGAACAAAGAAATCTAAAAGGAAAACCAGGAAAAGGGGGAACAAGGAAAAATCAGAGGGGAAGGGCTTCAGCCGAAAAGAAAATAGAGCAAAGGGGAGGAAAGAAAAGGGACGGCGGACGGCGGGTAAGAGGAGAGCAACAAGAAAGAAAATCTGGGGAAATTGAGAGGGTTTTCGTCGGAGGGTAAAAAGAAAAACTAAAGGCAAGGAGTAGAGGGAATGGGCGGTGAAGAAAAGAACAAGGAAAACAAAAAAGAGGGGCAGCGGACTGGGATGAGGGATGGAGAAGACTGTCGGACAAGAGAAAACCAGAAAGGGAAAAATGGGCTTCGGCGAAAGGAGAAACCAGAGCCAAGAGCAAAAGAAAGCAACGCAGAAAAATAGAGCAACAAGAGAAACGGGGGTAAGGAAGAATTTCATCTGGGGCTGGGGAAGAAAACAAAAGGAAAAATCTGGACAATTGGAAAGGAGCATCAGATGAGGGGCCTGGCTACACGAAAAAGCTGCCGGAATTGCCGGAATTGCCGCATTTGCGAGGAGCCGCCACCACCTCGCCGGATTCCACCACTGCCGCCTGCGAATCTTCACCGTGAGCGACCACTGTGAGTTATCACCTTCCTTCACACTTTAGTCTTTCTCCAAGCACAGGCCATGAAAGTTTTTTTTTAGAGCATGTCTACCGCGGTTTGCCGTGAGTATTTTGTTTCAATTTTATGATGTTTGTTCATGTTTCTTTGAATACACATGCTTTGAATGTTGACTGGGCTAGAATCCCGTTGGTTGTTGATAATTTTGGGGCCGATTACAGTTCCAATGGAACAAAGAACCGATGAAGTCTCTAATGTCCTTTACCTGTTTGATAAAATGCCCGACTAAAAATTCTCCTTGAAGAATGATTGACCTGTGTTTTGGCGTGGAAAAGAAACGAACAGAGAGCAAGATTCAATATTTGTCATGTTTTTTTTTATGGAAGAAAATAGAGTCTTGGAAGGTTCTGACGTGCTCACTTTTGCATCTTTTTGCTTTATTTTTCTTTTGTATGAACCCAAATTAATGTCCTGAAAGTGATGTTATGAGGGGGTGTTGTGAATTTCATTGAGAATGCTTGGATTTGAAACTAAATTTCTGATGTTGCTGACCGAAAGAAAGCTGAAATGTGGTCTGATGTTAAGCTCATTTGGAGAAGATGATTAATTACAACTCCCGTCCCCAGTTTTCCCTTTCTTTGTGATTTAACCCCAAAGTTTTTTAGAACCTCATAATTTGACCTCTAGGCCTAGTCCCCTTCATGGTTTGTGCATCTTGATCTTTGGTCCTTGGCTAATTGTACTACGGTTCACATAATTTAGTTTTTCTTTTAATTGGGTCCCTGCTACAATTGCAAATCGATCCTTGAACTTTATCTTTCCTTCGATTTTGGCCCCAAAGTTCTGGAAATTGTGATTAAACCCTAAAAATTTTCTGATATGTGCAATTTAGTCCTTGGCAGCTTTAATTTTGCAACTTCATTGCTTGTTTGCTTCAATTAACCACCATGCCTTGTTAAATTGCACTTAATTCATTATTTAAAGGGGCTTTGTAACCAAGTGAGCTTGTGTTTGCCTATTTTCTTTAATTTTCTCAAATAAATTGGTACCTTGACCTTTTCTTTTATTTTGGAGGATAAATAAGCGATTTCACTCCATTAGGGCTCCAAATCAAGGGAAGTACACCCTATCCCTTATTCTCACTTTATTTGACTCAACTTGCCCTACGTGACTTTACGTGTTTCATTGCATGCTTTTTGAGTGCTTATTTTATTTAATTCGCTTTATTTGTTTCAATTTTATTTATTTATTTTAATTCAATTTGTAATTATTTGGGGAAGGCAATTAAATGCCACAAATTGTAATAGTTAGGTACGTGTTTCAATTATTTATTTATTTCCCCTTTAGAATTGTAGTAGGCATTCCCTTTTGTAATAGTTAGGGCTTTATTGCTTTATTTGCCTTGCGTGATTTGCATGCTTATGTGCTATATGTTTAATCGCTTTCCTTAGGTTTTTGCATCTAGATAAGCATGCTTATATGCTACGTGCTATGTGGAACTAGGTGTTTTGCATGTCTACTTGCTTTTAGTGTTATACTTGATATGTGGATGGAATGCACGTTACCGTGGCTAGTCCAATGCTAGTCATGGTTACTTATTCCCGATCGCTCACAAGTCCAATGCTTGTGAGAGAGCGTTAGTAAAGGGCTAGCCCAATGCTAGTCCCAATAGGGCTGTCCCTCGCTAGAACATACTCGCATGCCCTCACAACATTTTCATGCATTTTTCTTAGTATTTTTACATTTTTGCATGATCCTTTCCCCTTTCCAACATTCAAAGTATGATCTTTAGAATTTTGTATTTCACTCTAGTCATTAGGGTCATTTGCCTGATTAGGTTAGGGAGTCACCTTTCTGGTAAGGGGAATGGACGAGTTTGGCTACACATAGCCTTAACACGCTCATTCTTTTTCTGACCAAAAGGAAAAGCAAAAGTCAGGATTTAGGGTCTCCCCGTACCCATCTTGCTTGCATTCCTCTAGGATTCTTGCATTTCATTCATCCACTATCATTTTGCACTCTCACTTCATATTCTATCCCTTTTCCCATATTTTTCACTTCACACCATTCTTATCTTATACATTTTTCACTCTACCACTTGCGCTTTATATACTACCACTGAGCACACATACACTTCACACTACATACCTCACCTTGCACCCCCCTTTTGCACACTCTCACTTACACACTATTATTTTTTATTATTACTCTTTTCCACTTCACACAAGCTCATGTTTTCACATTGCATACATTCATTCCATTCATTTTTTCATCATTAGCATTATTCGTGACCTCTTAGAGGGCTTGTCCTTGGCTATCACAACTCATGTGATCTAGTCCGATCGAGCCTCTAAGAGATATTTGTCCCTTTCGATTCATCATTTGATTTAGGATTGCATCCATGTTAGTCACATCCAAATGCGATACATCTTTGGCTAGAAATTAGGAAAATCATGACTAAATCACGCAACTAGCCTTGGCTAGGTCGAAAGGGTGCCTCGGATTTTTATCCTTGCCTTCGCTTTCTTCAAATGTGACTCCCGAACCTTTTTCTTTGATTTACGTAGACTAGGAGTCGTTTAAAAGGGGTTTTTCTACCTTTTCCTTTCAAAAATTTATTTTTTAAGTGACTTGGTACACCTTAACTCAATACCAAGTGGCGACTCTAATTTTTATTCAAAACCCTTTTAAACTATCATTTTGGGTCAAATCGTCGCATTTACAAACCCCCATTTAGGCCCATTTTCATTTAATCAAAATCTTTTTTTCCAAATCAAAAATCAAACCGAAATTCACTTTTTAAATCATTTATTTATTTTCCTTCTAAAAATGGGGCGCGACAGCTGGCGACTCCACTGGAGACTTAGAGAGTCCGAGCATTT
The DNA here is from genome assembly GCF_003713205.1 of Coffea eugenioides. Classification (NCBI taxonomy): domain Eukaryota; kingdom Viridiplantae; phylum Streptophyta; class Magnoliopsida; order Gentianales; family Rubiaceae; genus Coffea; species Coffea eugenioides. The sequence continues at coordinate 38,488,601 of NC_040040.1, forward strand.
GATTAAGTCGATTCTTTTCTTCTTTTAACCTTCTTATATATTACATGTGGATGTTTAGGGTTGCATTTTTCCTTTTTTTAGGATTTTTGCATTTCACGCGTATCAACTCACTCACTCACCTATTTTCGTACGATTGATTTGATGGATGGATAGTTTATTTTATCCCGTGCTTTGCATTGCATTAGGATGGGGGGAATATTACCCTAGAGCCTCGCGTTGGTTCTCGATCCTTCCCCTCCAAAAAGGAGCACTAGCATACGTGCATACGTTTTATTATTTATCCCTCATTTATTTTTCTTTTAGTGGCTTGTCACGCCACTCCACCCTATTAGGATTAGGCGACCCACTTGGACATGTGATCGCGACACGACGTGTGCGTAGCATGATCCGAGGGGTCACTCAATCTTTCGCTTTAAGCTTTGGGTTAATAGCCTTTAGCTTTTAGTCGAAGGTTGAGGATTTTTTGATAGATTCACTCAGACATGTAACCGTAACACGACGTGTGCGTAGCAATGTCTGGGGAATCGCTCGAGCCACCGACAAAGAACCTTGGGATTGATGACCTTTGGTTTCCAAGTCTGAAGGCTCGGGGACCTCAAACCTATCGAGTCTAGATGCATTAGTGAGCCAATACCTCATGCATCCATGATAGTTTACCTAGTGTAGAGTCTGCCTCACCTTATTAGAGACACTATCCACGAGGGGAGGGATCCAACCCCTCTTTTCCTTTTATTGTGTTATCTCTTTATATTGCTTTGCTACAATGTGTTATGTGTTATACCTGATTAAACTAACTCTCTTTGGTTTTGTCTCCACTTGCATTCATAAGCCCTAGGAAATAAGAGTCCTGGCATGGTACTCTCTAGGAGCCTACCCCGTTTGATGTGACATGTTTAAATTCAATGCTTCGCGCTTGTAACATGAATACATTTCATTTTAGGCTCACCACGGCATACAAAAAGGGGGTTCCTTTAGGTCACGTTTTCTTTGTGTACTGCATATTTACGCGCTTTGATAAAATGGCATCATGCATAAACCCTAGAAGGGAATACCATTTAGGGGATCCCGTGTTAGGAATAAGCCACCTTGTGTCTCAGATATTTAATCCAATGAGACTTGCACGTTTACATTTTGTACCATCCAAAGGGGTAGTGCACAAGGTAAGGTAGGATCCAATCATTTTCATAGAGCGATCTTTGGAATGAGCGTCTAATAATCACCTTTTGGCCATTTTATCAAAATTGGTAAAAATCCCTTGCGTAAAGGACATTAATTTGAAGAAATTCACCAATATTTCCTCACTGTTGAGACGATAAATAAATTGATGCCAAAATTTGATATTAGAAGGCTCATAGACTAATGCATCGCAATAAATTTTTGAAACTACCAATGGATAGATTGATTTTTAAATAAGCTGTCAATTCCATTCAATTCACTGGACCATTTTATCCATCAATTTCATCCAGTCCATTTTATCAATTTGTTCATTTTTAGGGCAACCTAATCGATTTTGAATTCATTTGGCTAGTTTACCCATTTTAGGGCAATCTAGTCGATTTTGAATAGATCACCAATTTCATTCAATTCATTTGATTAGTTCTTAGGGCAATCTTATCAATTTTGAATAAATCATCAATTTCGTCCGATCCATTTGACCAGTTTGCCTATTTTTAGGACAATTCGGTTGATTTTGAATAAATCATCATTTCACTCGATCTGTTTGATCAATTGATTTCATTCATTTTCAGGGTTATCCATTCAATTTTGAATAAGTAATCAAATTTCATTCAATTCATTTGACCAATTTACCCTTTTTAAGGTAATCTAGTCGATTTTGAATAAATCATCAATTTCATCCTATTCATTTGACCCGCTTATTCCCTTCAGGGTTTAAGTCTAAGGTTCACTGAATAAATTAGTCGAGACATTGCAATCCTTTCAAGGGTAGATTCTTTTACACATCATTTTGTGTGTTGATCAAAGCAGGCAATCATTCGGACTTTGTCCTCATTTTTAGGACGAATGTCTCTTCTCACTCCAATTGACCAAATTTTTTAAAATTATTTTTTATTCAATAAGTTGGTCGGATTCATCAGGTATTGTATAGTGCCTACCCCCAGAGGATTGCATTTTCATGCTAGGCCTACCCTTGGCATAAAAGGGCTTCCCCATAGGACATGCATATCGATTTTACAATTTTGCTTACTAACTCTGGGTATTTTTTCTTTTATTTTTTCCCCCTCCCCCTGCATTCATAAAAATATTTCAATAAGGTGAAAATATTTTTCTATATCTGATAACAATTTTGATCTAATAAAGTTTGAAAATTACAAATATTACTTGATTCTTGGACAGGCTCTACAATGTAAATTTGAAAATTCATCTGAAAGCGCTCATGCAAAACATCTAAGAGATTTCATTGCTCAAAGGAAAAAAGGGGGCTATTAAGAGAGAAAAGTGTGTATACATGTGTAAAGGAATTCTTTAGAATTTTTCTCATATGTATTGTTTTTAAAATTTTTCAAACATTGGCAATAATGAACCTTTTATTCAGACAATTATTTGTTTTATATATACTCGTGTACATTCTTTATTGAGTTCATTAAGAGATTTCATTATAAATTTTAAGAAATAAGCTCAAATTGAGATTTTTCAACTTCTTGCCTGAAAATTCACACTAGATTGGTGATCTGAGTTATACAATAAGAGTGTTCGAGATTAAAAGAAATCGTTCAAACTGATTGGTCTGCCTCGAAATATCCAATGCAATACCTTTTCTCCTTCACCGCACAATCCATATTTTGTCCACTTCTATGAACCCCCAAAAATCAGTCACATTGATTGACAAATTGCAAATTGGGACAATCTTTGCTTGGAAAAATGGCCACTGGTCTAACCAGATTCAATTCACATCTAAGTGAAAGCAAAAATGTACATCACTTCTTCTTTGTTTTGAAAATTTGGAATGATACTTTAGGTTTTTGTTTCTCTATCTATACAGACTTTATCATTTGCTCTCCCATTTGAGCCTTAAAAGAATAATTTCGTTTCAAATAAGGGCCTTAATGATCACTACCCTACATTGGGAAAATTTTCAAAAGGGAATGGGTTCTCAATGAGCTATTCTTTACTTTGGTTGTCATGAAGCGTAAGAATGATGCTTTGGCCATCATTTCTACAACCTAAACAATAATTACCCCTTGCATCCTCATTTGAGCCAAAATAGGTGGTTCTTTTCGAATGCACTTATGATCGTACCCCACATTGAGGAAGGAGATTGGGGAATTTTGCAAAAAAAATGCTAAATTTTTTTTAAAAAAAAAAGAAAAAAAGAAAAGGAAACCGCAAATTGGGGAAATTTGATTCTACCTGGGTTTCAATTTTGAAAAGAAAAGAAAAGAAAAGAGAAAAAAGACGAGTTTTGTCCGGCGGATCACTTATGTTTCACAGATATGGATGAACAAGAGTCTTACTCAGTCAATTAATTCAGATACATGCAAGAAATTTCGCATTAATAAAAGTTTCCTTTCAGGGTCAATGTGAGGAATGGAACGAAAGTCAGGCCGTCTTCCTTTCCAATCAAACATTTTATCTCTAGTTATCCCTTTTGAACCTTCAAAATAAACTATTTCGTTTGGCAAACCCTGAGAATCGCAAACCCCACATTGGAGTAAATTGAGTTTTGGAAAAGAAGGAAAAAGAAAAACCCCAAACTGGGGCAAATTTAATTTTTTAAGGAAGGCCGAAAGAAAAGAAAATGAAAAAAAAGAAAACCTCGATAAATGAAACAACCAAAGGCCAGAAAAGAGAAGAAAGAAAAGAAAAGAAAAGGAGGAAAATGAAAGGGAAAAGCCTCAATGGAGAATGAACTGGGGCAAGTTTTGATTTAACCCTGAAATAGGGTTGGCGCAACAATGCGATCTCAGATTACTTAAACCACTTTTGAAATCTGCCTTCAAACCTTAACTTTTCTAAACACCCCACCAGACCCTATTACAAAAGCCGAAAGTCCTGACTTCTGTTCTTTGCAATGGCCCTGTTAAGAAAATTTCTGATGCCAGAAAATTTTGGCTGTATTTCTGAATTGCTTGGGTATGGGGTTGACACTACTCACCATGTGAAAACTTACTAGGTCGAGGAAAAGAAAAAAAGAAGTAAAAAGCAAAACAAGAAAAGTAAATGCGGAAAAATTTGACATTGAAGTCCCTGGTGAATGATGAAAAATGCAAACAAAGTCCGAGATCTTTGAGTACAAAATGAGAGCAATTTTGAGAAAAATGCGATCTTCGGTGCAATACCCTTGAAAGTCTTATTCTTTAACTATCATTTTCAAGCCACATTACAAGCTCATAAAGTCCATCGCTGACTTATTCCTCATGACAACTCAAAGCAAGGGTTACGCTCCTAAGAAGAAATCTACCTGTCACTCATGATCATAAAGTTTAACCTGTTTTCGCATGTTTTGGTATCGTTTCAACCCCTCTGTTGCGAGCTTACAAAGCTTATGTGTTGACTAAATTTTCTTAAGAAATAAGGGTGACAAACTATTTTGCTTTCACTAAGATGTGATATCGAATGGGCACAAAAATAAGACAAATCTTGACATCCCATTTCCTTTAGCCACTTCCAAATCAGAAATAACGCCCACTTGGTTGGTCCTGAAAGATGAGCCAACAAGAAGTGGTGACCTGCTACTCTAAGCACAGATGCTTAAAGTGAGGAAGAAATCTTCTGTGATTTGGTGTTATTCTGAGAGATTCATCATGAAATTTTTGCATCAGTTCAAACTCAACGTTTAAATTTCTTCACGTTGTACATATGATTACTTTCTAAATTTTAGAAAGTGCGATTTCTCTTTGTTCAAATAAATGGGGAATCATCTGAACAAATTTTTGCAATCAAAGGAGCCCACACTGGAGCAAATTTTCATTTGAGAGATTTTGCAAAATGGGCCCACACTGGGGCAAAATTTTATTGTGAGATTTCACAAAATAAGCCCACACTGGGGCAAAATTTTTAATACATCTGGGAATTTCGTCCAAGAGTCAAATAATATATTTTCGAATCAATCACGCTGTTTTTTTCATGAGTAGTAAGTGCATCAATTTAAGTGCATGTTGTACTTTGGTAAGCCCCCCCTGTGCAGGTATTCATGGCAGGTATTCAATTGAGGTGGAAGGCCGTTGCTGGAAAAGAAAAGGAAGAAGAAAGAAGAAGGGCAAACGCTGGGGATTGGGTCTTATCCCACTAACATTAACAAAAATCACTTTGGGCCTAGATTTTGTGCCGCCAACATCACAAAGATCACGTTGGGCCTGGATTTGGTGCCGCTAACATCACAAAGATCACGTTGGGCTTAGATTTAATCCCACTGACCATTCACAAAGATCACGTTGGGCCTGAATTTTGTGCCGCCAACATCGTAAAGATCACGTTGGCCCTGGACTTGGTGCCGCCAACATCACAAAGATCACGTTGGGCCTGGATTTGGTGCAGCCAACATCACAAAGATTACGTTGGGCTTGGATTTCGTGCCACCAACATCACAAACTTCACATTGGGATTGGATTTTGTACCACCAACTAAGGCAGGCTCGGGTTTAATCCCACTGACCAATTCATCACACTGGGGAAAATCTTTGGATAATTTTCCAAACAAGTCTTATACAGTTTCTTCATACATACCAGCATTTCATTTACACTGCCACTAGCCGTGAGTCAGTCCCACTAGTGAGTATTTCATTTGCACTGCCACTAGCCGTTGGGTCAGTCCCACTAGTGAACATTTCTTTTACACTACCACTAGTCGTTGGGTCAGTCCCACTAGTGCACCTTTCATTTACATTGCCACTAGCCATTGGGTCAGTCCTACTAGTGCATTTCATTTACACCGCCACTGAACATGGGTTAGTGTAGACACCAAATTTTTAAATAATTTTTTGTCTTAATTTTAGTTTTGTTTTAGTAATAATTCTTATCTATTTTTTATTTGTTAATTCCATGATTTTTTAGTTCTAGCCTTTTACTATTTTTAGATTATTATCTATTATTTTTTTATTTTAATTTTATTTCGTATTCGTTTTCACCCTTTTAGCTATTTATTTTTTATTATTATTGTAAGACTTTTTAGCATAAAATTTGTCAAAAGAGAAAATCATTCACAAAAAAATATGCTTTAATTATTTTAGATTCAAGTTCATTGTTATTTAATCAGGAAAAAAAAGAAAAAAGAAGGAAACAAGCTCATGCACCCGAGCTACACAGGATCCGTGCCCATTTCTTATTTCAAGCAGAAAAATGAGAAAACGGAACCAGAGATCAAAAAAAAAATGCATCCGAACTCCTTGTTTTTCTTTGTTCACCATCGGATGATCCACAAAGCTAATGACTTGGCTTCCATCAGGACCCTTGAGAGGAGGGTTTAGTGTTTTGTTTGTTATAAAAGGAAGAAGGGGGAAAAAGGCAGAGGGGATGACGACTGGGGTTGCGGGAAAGGAAAAAGAAAGAACGAGGGAGCCAGGACAGACAGAGGGAAAGAGAGGACCGAGAGAGTGTTAAGTAGGGAGAGCAGGCGGCGGAAGTCTGAGAGAATAGAGAGGCGGCTGGAGTTTTTGGAAAAGAGGGAAAGAGAGCACCGAGTGACGAAAGATCTGGAAAAGAGAGGAGTTGTTTTGACGGCTAGGAAAAGAAACCAGAGAGAGGAAAAAAGTAGGGCAGCTGAGTTAGAGAACCAGAAGGAGGAGAAAGAAGAACTCTTTGACTAGCGGCATCAGCACTGGAATCCTCTGCGGTTCAGCTTGGGTTTGGTTTACAGAAAGAATCGATCCCTCGAGGTCTTCTTTGTTCATTCAGCAGCCTAAACACTCTCAGGTAACCATGGGCTTTTCTCCATTTGGGTTTGATATAATTTGGACCCTTCATGCACGATGTTCCTCTTTCTCAAGTTCTGCCGATTACTTGATGATTGACAATGATCTCCTGTTTTCATGATGGCTTGTATGATGTTCTGTTCTGTATGCTACTTAACTAAGACATCATAAATATGTTGTTATCAAAACTGTGCTTCGAATTTTTCTTATTAGGACCGTAGAGATAAAAGCCAGCAGTTTTCTTATTCCTGTTTTGGTGTGTTTTGCTGGAAATTTTGGGTAAAATGTAGCAGGCATTCAGGTTATCTAGTTGTTCTGTGTGATCGAAAGTTGGTTGAATTTTTATTCTCTCCATGGTCTCAAGTTCTCACAGTGGTGTTCGAGTGAGTTAAGATCTGTTTGGGTCTAGTCTAGGTTAGGCACTAGAATCATTTTGGGAAGGTCCGAAAGTTGTCATAGTAAAAATTGGAACTCTCCGCTCCTGTTTTGCTGCAATAGATTAGTCTTTTTGGGTTGTTTGAGCTCTTGGGTTACCTGAAGTTCGTACATGATTTATTTTGGTTGTAATAAATGCATGTCGTCACCACACTAGTCCAACGCTAGTTGTGGCCGCTATTCCCGAATCCGCACTAGTCCAATGCTAGTTGTGGCTCTTTGTTCGATTTCTCATTAGTCCAACGCTAGTGAGAAAGTAGAAATATGGGTTAGTCCAACGCTAGACCCTTAGGAGCCCTTCGCGCGTTAGATCATGATTGTGTGACAAAAACATTTCATCTCATGCATATCTTTACTTTCTAGGGCCTCTTTCACCATATTGCATGACACTTTCCTTATATATGTATACCCTTTCCCCCATATTTTCCCTTATATGTATATTACTTGCCCCTTTGTATGATACATAACATTAGACTTGCATTTCATTTTAGAATTAGGATTAGGGTAGTGCATTTGCTTGATTAGATTAGAGATAACCCCTTGGATATGGGATATGGACGAGTTTGGCTTTTCTAGCCTTAGTACGCTCGTATTCCCTCTATTAAAGGGAAAATTGAGTTACGAACATTAGCCCCCCGTACCCGACATGATGCATTCCTTTAAGACATGTATATTTGTATAATTATTTTATTTCTTTTCTTTAGAGTCTCATATTTTTTGCATTATTCGTGACTTCTCCAAAGGGTCATTATTGGGCATCACAATTAATGTGATTGGCACCATTCAAACTTTGAAGAGAAATTTTGCCCCCCAATGCCCCCCTAGGTCTAGGGTTTGCATTCATATAGTGCGTCCAAATGTGATAAATCTTTAGGTTAAAATAAGAAAATCTTTGACTAAATCGCGCAACTAGCCTTGGCTAGGTTGAGAGGGTGCCTTGGACTTTGTCCTTGCCTTCCCTCTCATCAAATGTGACTCCCGAACACTTTCTCTGCTTTTTGTAGATTTAGGAGTCGTTTAAAAGGGTTTTCTATAATTTTACTAAAAAATTTTATTTTTTAGGTGACTTGGTACACCTTAACTCAATACCAAGTGGTGACTCCGATTTTTATTCAAAACCCTTTTAAACTATTATTTTGGGTCGAATCGTCGCATTTTCAAGCCCCATTTAGACCCATATTTTTCTTCATTTTTCTTTGTAAATTAAAATTCATTTTTCAAATCAAAAATTCACTTTTTTTAAACCATTTATTTATTTTTCTTATAAAAATGGAGCGCGACAGCTGGCGACTCCACTGGGGACTTAGAGAGTCCGAGCAAATTTGATTTAGTCAATCTTTTTCTTCTTTTAACCTTTTCATATATCGCATTTGGATGTTTACGGTTGCATTTTTCCTTTTTTAGGGTTTTTGCATTTCGCGCGTATCAACTCACTCCCTCACACATTTGCGTACGATTGATTTGATGGATGAATGGTTTATTTATGTGATCCCGCGATTTGCATTGCATTTGGGTGGGGGACATTACCCTAGAGCCTCGCATTGGTTCTCGATCCCTCCCCTCCAAAAAGGAGCACTAGCATACGTGCATACGCTTTAATTATTTAGCCCTCATTTATTTTTCTTTTAGTGGCTTGTCACGCCGCTCCACCCTATTAGGATTTTAGGCGACCCACTTGGACGTGTGATCGCGACACGACGTGTGCGTAGCATGATTCGAGGGGCCACTCAATCTTCCACTTTAAGCTTTGGGTTAATAGCCTTTAGCTTTTAGTCGAAGGTTGAGGATTTTTGATAGATTCACTCAGACATGTAGCCGTGACACGACGTGTGCGTAGTAATGTCTGGGGAATCGCTCGAGCCACCGACAAAGAACCTTGGAATTGATGACCTTTGGTTTCCAAGTCTGAATGCTCGAGGACCTAAAACCTATCGAGTCTAGATGCATTAGTGAGCCAATACCTCATGCATCCATGATAGTTTACCTAGGGTAGAGTCTGCCTTACCCTATTAGGGACACTATTCACGAGGGGAGGGTTCCAACCCCTCTTTTCCTTTTATTTCATTATCTCTTTGTTTTGCTTTGCTACAATGTGTTATGTGTATTTATCTGATTGAATTAACTTTTCTTGGTTTTTGTCTCCATTGCATTCATAAGTCCTAGAAAATACGAGTCCTGACATGGTACTTTCTAGGAGCCTACCCCGTTTGATGTGACACGTTTAAATTCAATGCTTCGCACTTGTAACATGAATACATTTCGTTTTAGGCTCACCCCGGCATACAAAAAGGGGGTTCCTTTAGGTCACGTTTTTTTTGTGTACCGCATATTTACGCGCTTTGATAAAATGGCATCATGCATAACCCTAGAAAGGGAATGCCATTTAGGGGATCTCGTGCTAGGAATAAACCACCCTGTGTCTCGGATATATAATCGAACGAGACTTGCATGTTTATATTTCCTGTACCATCCAAAGGGGTAGTGCACAAGGTAAGGTAGGATCCGATCATTTTCATAGAGCGATCTTTGGAATATGAGCGTTTAAATAATCACTTTTTGGCCATTTTATCAAGATTGGTAAAAATCCCTTGCATGAAGGACATTAATTTGAAGAAATTCACCAATAATTCCTCACTGCTGAGACAATAAACAAATTGAGGCCAAAATTTGATTTTAGAAGGTTCATAGACTAATGCATCGCAATAAATTTTTGAAACTACCAATAAGCCGTCAATTCCATTCAATCCATTGGACCATTTTATTCATCAATTTCATCTAGTCCATTTTATCAATTTGTTTATTTTTAGAGCAATCTAGTCGATTTTGAATTCATTTGACTAGTTTACCCATTTTAGGACAATCTAGTCAATTTTGAATAGATCACCAACTTCATTCAATTCATTTGATTAGTTCTTAGGGCGATCTTATCGATTTTGAATAAATCATCAAATTCGTCCGATCCATTTGACCAGTTTACCTATTTTTAGGACAATTCGGTTGATTTTGAATAAATCATCATTTCACTCGATCTGTTTGATCAATCGATTTCATTCAATTCATTTGATTAGTTTAATTCATTTTTAGGATTTTGAATATTCGTGGGGCCTCTCGCAAGGACTCACTTAGGTATTTACATAAGATTTGCATAAATAATAAAATACGATTGCTGGTACTTCTGGAACCTTTATCGGACATTCCACAATTGGAGGTGGTATATCGGTATCTTGGGTTTGATAAGGCTGTGGGAGCTTTGCATAACAAGGTGTGGGTGTTTTGGTATAATGACATGTCATTGAACTTCAGGGAGATGGCAGAGCAACTTCTTCACATGCACATCATATTCTCATCTGGGTGTTCAATTCAATTTTCGGCAGTTTATGCTAGATGCTCGAGGGTGGGGCGTCGAGAGTTGTGGTCGGCAATGGAAGGGTTGGCGGGGGATGTTCTCGGGCCATGGTTACTGGCAGGGGATTTTAATGTTATCTCCAATACGGAAGAGCGTGTGGGCGGTTCTCCGGCTAATGCAAGGAACATGGAGGAATTTAATGAAGCTATTGGCAATTGTGGCTTGTCGGAGGTGCCGTTTGATGGGGGTTTGTTTACTTGGACGAATGGGAGAGTATGGCAGCGTTTGGATAGGGCTTTCTTGAATCAGGACTGGGCTGATGGGTATGAGTTCTCGCATGTCTCCCACTTGTCCAGGGGGCGGTCAGATCATGCTCCACTCTTGATTAACTGTCAGAATGGGAGCCTCTGCAAACGGTCGTTTAGATTTCTGAATGTTTGGAGGAAGCATTCGGGTTTTTTGGATGTGACTCAGCAGGGCTGGGCGACGCCGGTGGAGGGTGAGGGTATGCCGAAATTTTATAATAAGCTGAGAGCTGTTAAGGGTTGCCTGCAGGTATGGAATGTCCAGGTATTTGGAAATATTTTTAGCAAGGTACGGGAGGCCGAGGCTATTATGAAGCAACGTGAGGGGCAGTTTGACGCGGAGAGGGACTCTGTGTCCAGGGCAGCGTTGGAGGAGGCAAAGGCTGTGTATGCGAGGAGTTTGGCGTTGGAGGGTGAGTTTTGGAGGCAGAAGGCGGGCATCAAATGGTTGCAGGTTGGGGATGCTAACTCAGCATATTTCCACTCTCGATGCAGGCAACGCCGCAATTTTAATTTTGTCGCCCGAATTAAAGATCAATCAGGTGCATGGTTGGAGGATTTACAAGACATAAGGCAGTCCGCAGTGGATTTCTGTTCATCTTTATTTGCTTCTGAACAACATGGGGGTCATTCGCCGGTGCTCCCCTTCTCGGTTCCTCAGTTGACTCCGGCGGACAATGAAATGTTAGCTGCTATACCGGACATGGAGGAATTAAAGGGGGTGGTTTTCGCGTTGGACGCAGACAGTGCACCAGGACCAGATGGGTTTGGGGCAGGTTTTTACCAATGCTGTTGGGATATTATCCAGTCTGATTTATTGGAGGCGGTTCAGGCTTTTTTCCAGGGTATGCGTTTGCCTAGGAGGTTTACTAGCACATCTATTTTGTTATTGCCTAAGGTCGCAGGCGCCATGCAGTGGAAGGACTTTAGGCCAATTAGTCTTTGCAATGTCAGTTCTAAAATTATTTCTAAACTCGTCTCTGATCGATTGGGTAGGGTTCTCCCTGCCTTGGTATCACCATGGCAGACCGGTTTTGTTCCAGGCAGGGGGATAACGGATAACATTCTTCTGACGTAGGAGCTGGTGGTAGATTTAGATAGGCGCCTGAGGCACCCGAATCTCATGCTAAAGTTGGACATGGAGAAGGCCTATGACAGGGTCGAGTGGCCATTTCTTTTGTTTATGCTTCGTAAATTTGGTTTTGCGGAGCAGGTGGTCGATATTTTCTTTCGTCTGGTGTCTAATAATTGGTTTTCAGTGTTGGTGAATGGTGAGGCTGCTGGTTTTTTTAAATCTTCAAGGGGTGTGAGGCAGGGTGACCCGGTTTCCCCTGGCCTTTTTGTGTTAGTGGCAGAATTTTTAGGCCGAGGGTTACATCATCTGCTGGATCGTCAGTCTGGTAGGCATTTTGTTACGGCAGGGCCTTCGGTGCCGTACCTTGCTTTCGCGGATGACATGCTTTTGTTCACAAGATGCTCAGAGGAGTGCCTGGGTGCAATAAAGGGTTTTTTGTCTGAGTACGAGCAGATTTCAGGCCAAAGGGTGAATGTCAGCAAGAGCTCATTTTTATTGCCTTCAGGGGCTACGTCGGAACAGGAGCAGTTGGTGACTCGGGTTCTAGGCTTTCACAGGCAATGTTTCCCATTCACTTATTTGGGTGCTCCTATATATAAAGGCCGGAGGCGGGGTGTCTTGTTTGATGAGATAGTTTCTAAAATGCGGGCCCGTCTGGAGCATTGGAGTACAAAGCTGCTCTCCTTTGGGGGTAAGCTGGTCTTAGTACGGCATGTCCTGGCTTCATTGCCTATGTATTTACTTCAGGTGTTGAATCCTCCGAAGGCGGTACTCACACGGTTGGGTACAATTTGTAATTCCTTTCTTTGGGATAATAAGGGGGAAAGGCGCATTCATTGGTCTTCCTGGGACAAGCTGTGTTTTCCCATAGATGAAGGGGGTCTGGGTTTTCGGTCCTTTAAGGACATGGCATGGGCTTTTGCGGCTAAATTATGGTGGCGCTTTAGGCTTGGAGAGTCCATTTGGGCAAAGTTCATGCATGCCAAATACATTAAAGGAGTCCATCCTTTGGAGGCATCGGTAGAGCGGGCTTCAGATACGTGGAGGCGTCTTGTGGCCATTCGTCCAATGGCTGAGCAGAACGTTAGGTGGTGTTTAGGGGAAGGACTTGTGGATTTTTGGAAGGATAGATGGGTTTTTAATGAGCCTTTAGAGAGTGTGGTGGATCGCTCTGACAGGCCTCATTTTATGGTCTCCGAGTTTATTGCTAGGGATGGCTGGGATGAGCTGCGTCTCGCCCGGTGGGTTCCAGGTTTTGTCGTTCAGGCGATCAAAGAGGTACCTCATGATTTAGCACGGAAGGATATGATGGTGTGGGTGCCCTCGCCAACGGGGGGCTTCACGGTTAAGTCGGCATGGGAGGTGCTTCGTCAGAGGAGGCATCGATCTCTTGTCGATTCCCTTCTTTGGCCTTCTGTTTTGCCGGTAAAAATGTCTTTTTTGGCTTGGAGACTGGTGCGTAATTTCCTCCCTCTGGATGTGACATTGCGTTTTCGGGGTTTGGCTTTGCCCTCTCGGTGCGGTTGTTGCTACCTAGAGGAGGAGGCTCTTTTGCATGTTTTCTTAACTGGACCGGTTGCTTCGGAAGTGTGGAGGAGAGTGTCTGGCCGGTTTGGGTTTCAGCTGCATAATTGCTCTAGTATGGCGTCTGTTTTTATCTCTTGGCACTTTACGGCAGCTTCCTCTGCGAAGGATCACATTCGGGCTATCATGCCTATCGTAGTGTGCTGGTTCCTTTGGCTTGCCAGAAACCAGGAGCGTTATCAGGGTATGCGATGGGAGGTTGGCAGGATATTCCGCGAGGTGGATTATTTTTTGGATCAGCTAGGCAGGGCAGGTAAGTTTCGTCGGGCGCACTTTGTAGGGGATGCGGATTGTGAGTTACTCAGTTTCATTAAAGTTCCTCCGCGGAGGGGGGTCCCGTGTGCGGTTGCCTGGGAGAAACCGCCACTGAGTTTGCTTAAACTCAACTCGGACGCTAGTGTGAATCATGGTAGGGCCTCGGGTGGTGGTCTGTTGCGTGATAGTCACGGGAAATTGATTTTTGCTTTTTACAAAGAATTTGGAGATCATGAGGTGTTGGAGGCAGAAAGTCTGGCTTTGTTGTTTGGTTTGCAGTTGTGTGTTCAAAGGGGGTGTTGTCCTGCATTGGTAGAGGTGGATTCAAAATCATTGGTGCAATTGATTGGCTCTGGGGTAATTGCTAAGTGGCCATTATGTAATATTTTGAGGAAGATTAGACATCTTTTGGATGGTTTTTCGGCCTCTATCTCACATATTTTCCGGGAGGCAAACTCTTCTGCGGATAGACTAGCAGCTATTGGGGCTGGAGGCACCCGGGTGTATGATCGGGTTCATCAACTGCCGGCGCTAGTTCGGGCTTCCATTAGTCTTGATGCACGTGGTGTGCCGGGTGTTCGTTGGTTAAGTGAAGAGAGTTAGGATGGGTTTTGGTTGTAACAGTCACTTTTGGGGAGTTTTCCTCCGTCTTTCAGTGTTGTGATTTTTGTTTGCAATAAAAAAAAAAAAAAAAAAAGGGTTATCTATTCAATTTTGAATAAATAATCAAACTTCATGCAATGCATTTGACCATTTTGCCCTTTTTAAGGTAATCTAGTCAATTTTGAATAAATCATTAATTTCATCCTATCCTCTTGATCCGCTTATTCCTTTTTAGGGTGTAAGTCTAAAGTTCACTAAATAAATTAGTCGAGACATTGCAATCCTTTCAAGAGTAGGCTCTTTCTCACTTCATTTTATGTGTCGATCAAAACAAGCAATCCATTCGGACTTCGTCCTCATTTGTTTGGGACAAACGTCTCTTCTCGCTCCAATTGGCCAAATTTTTCAAATCATTTTTCACCCAATCAGTTGATCGGATTCATCAGGTATTGTATGGTGCCTACCCTAGAGGATTGCATTTTCATGCTAGGCCTACCCTTGGCATAAAAGGGCTCCCCCATAGGACATGCATACCGAGCTTTATTTCTTGCTTACTGACTTGGGGTATTTTTCCTTTTATTTTTTCCCCTTCCCCTGCATTCATAAAA
This sequence comes from Coffea eugenioides, assembly GCF_003713205.1. Lineage (NCBI taxonomy): Eukaryota > Viridiplantae > Streptophyta > Magnoliopsida > Gentianales > Rubiaceae > Coffea > Coffea eugenioides. Next base: position 38,503,680 of record NC_040040.1, read on the forward strand.
AAAATGTTTCAATAAGGTGGAAATATTTTTCTATATCTGATAACAATTTGGATCCGATAAAGTTTGAAAGGTAATACTTGATTCTTGGGCAGACCCTGCAATGAAAACATGAAGGATCTATTTGGAAGCGCTAGACTAAAGCCTCTAAGAGTCTTCATCATTATTTTTCAAAGAAAAGAAAAAATTCTATTCTGAAAAGGAGGCAAACAAGTGTATATATGTGGAGCTCTTCAGAAGTCTTTCTCTTCTCATTTGTAGAAATTTTGTTTCAAACTTTTTCAGCAATAAAGTTTTTTATTTATACAATTGTTGTTTTGTATATAATCATGTATATTTCATTTTTTTTTTAGCTATTTGAGGGATTTCATGATGAATTTTAAGAAATAAGACCGAATTGAGATTTTTCAACCTCTAGTCTGAAAATTCACAAGTGTATGCTTTCTAAAATCCTTACAATAAGAGTGCTCAAAATTACAAAGAGATCACTCAAAAGGCCCCATGAGATACCTTTCTCCTTCACTTAACCCCAAAATAAAATCAGTCATGTTGATTGATAAATTACAAATTGGGGCGATCTTTGCTTGAGAAATGTCCACTGTGTCTAATTATATTCAATTCACATCTAAGTGAAAGCAAAAATGTACATCATTTCTTCTTTGTTTTGAAAATTTGGAATGATACTTCAAGCGTTCGTTTCTCTATCCATACAGATTTTATCATTTGCTCTCCCATTTGAGCCTTTGAAAGAATAATTTCGTTTCAAATAAGTGCCTTGATGATCACTACCATGCATTGGAAAATTTTCAAATATGAAAAAAGGGAATGGATTATCAATGACCATTTCGTTACTTTGGTTGTCATGAGGTGTAAGAATGATACTTTGACCATCGTTTCTACAACCTAAACACCATTTATCTCTTGCATCCTTATTTGAGCTAAAATAGGTGGTTCTTTTTAAAAGCACCTACGATCGCACCCCACATTGGGGAAGGAGATTGGAGAATTTTCCAAAAAGAGAAAAAGCAAAATGCTAAAAGTAAAAGAAAAGAGGGAATCACAAATTGGAGAAATTTGATTGCACTTGGGTTTCAATTTTGGAAAAAAAGAAGAAGAGAAAAGAAAAGGAAGAGTTTTGTCCGACGATCCACTTATGAAGGGTCTTCCTCAATCAGTTAATTCAGATACATGCAAGAAATTTCTCATTAATGGAAGTTTCCTTTCAGAGTTAATGTAAGAAACGGAATAAAAGTCAGGCCCTCTTCTTTTTCGGTCAAATTTCTATCCCTAGTTATCCCTCTTGAGCTTTCAGAATAAATTATTTCGTTTGGCAAAATCCCTGAGAATCGCAAACCCCACACTGGGGCAAGTTTGAGTTGAAAAAGAAAAAGTTTCAAGAAGTGAAAAGTGATAATGCAATAAAATCAAATGGAAAAGAGAAAAGAGAACCTCAGTTCAAAAAATAAACTGGGGCAAATTTTGTGAAAGTTCAAAAATGGCAGAAGGCCGAAAAATCAAAAGAAGAAAGAAAATGAAAGAAAAAGCCTCAATTGAGCATAAATTGGGGCAAATTCTGATTTAACCCTAAAATATGGTTGGCGCAACAATGCGATATCAGATTCTTCAAACCGCTTTTGAAATCCGCTTTCAAGCCTTAACTTTTCTAAGCACCCCACCTGACCCCATTACAAAAGCCGAAAGTCCTGACTTCTGTTCTTTACGATGGCCCTGTCAAGAAAATTTCTGATGCCAGAAAATTTTAGCTGTATTTCTGAATTGCTTGGGTATGGGGTTGACGCTACTCACCATGTGAAAACCCACCAAATGGAGGAAAAGAAAAAGAGGCGAAAAGCAAAGCAAGAAAAATAAATGCAAATGAAATGCAAAAAGATTCGATGCTGAAAGTCCCTGTGGAGTGATTCTAAAAGTCAAGCAAAGGTCAAGATCTTCAAGTCCAAAATTGGGGCAATTTTAAAAATGCGATCTTCGGTGCAATGTCCTTAAAATCTTATTTCTTTAACTATCGTGTTCAAGCCACATTACAAGCTCATAAAGTCCATCGTTGGCTTATCTTTCATGACAACTCGAAGTAAGGATTATGCTTCTGAGGAATCCATCAATTATTTGTGATCATAAGGGTATAACTAGTTTTCACATGTTTAGCTATCGTTTCTATCCATATTGTTGCAAGCTTATAAAGCTTATATGTTGACCAAATTTTCTTAAGCAAATAAGGGTGACAAACTCTTTGCTTTCACTAAGATGTGATGTTGAATGGATTACATACAATTTTGGGCACAAAAATAAGACAAATCTTGACCTCCCATATCCTTTAGCCACTTCCAAATCAGAAATAACACCTACTTGATTGGTCCTGAAAGATGAGCCAACAAGAAGTGGTGACCCGTTACCCTAAGCACCGATGCTAAGGTGAGGAAGAAATTTTCTGTGATTTGGTTTTATTTCGAGAGGTTCCTTATGAAATTTTCTGTTAGAGTCATCCAAACAAATTTTTGCAATTAAATGGGCCCACACTGGGGCAAATTTTTATTTGTGAGATTTCGCGAAATTAGCCCACACAGGGGCAAATATTTTTGTAATACAGTTGAGGATTTCGCACAAGAGTCAAGTAATATACTTTCAAATCAATCACACTGCTCTTTCTATGAGTAGTAGTTGTAATATTTTAAAATAAAGTGCATGTTGTACTTTGGCAAGCCCCCTGTGCAGGTATCCATGGCTGAAATCGACGAAGAAGCGTAAGTCAGAATCTTACGAATCAAGGCCTCAAGGAAGAGCAACCATGCCGTAATGCAAATCAATTGATCGGTTGCACAATAATTGGTGGAAACTGGGGCAAATTATTTTTGAAAAGATTCTCTCGAACAAAAAATCAAAAATCAAAAAATCAAATTTAATTTCTTGTGAGCGAAGTTTCAGCGTATGCCGCGCACTCTTCCATCCCCCCTTTTCTTGACAATCACACTTAATTTCATGATCAATTGGATGGCAGGACTGGGTCTTATCCCACTGACCATTCACAAACATCACGTTGGGCCCGGATTTCGTGCCACCAACTTCACAAACATCACGTTGGGCCTGGATTTTATGCCGCCAACTTCATAAAGATCACGTTGGGCTTGGTTTTCGAGCCACCAACTTCACAAACATCACGCTGGGCCTGGATTTCATGCCACCAACATCACAAAACATCACATTGGGCCTGGACTTAGTGCCGCCAACATCACGTTGGGTTTGGATTTTGTACCACCAACTAAGGCAAGCTCGGGTTTAATCCCACTGACCAATTCTCAAGGCAGGCTCGGGTTTAATCCCACTGACCAGTTATTAAGGCGGGCTCGGGTGCTATCCCACTGACCGACCAATTCTCATGGCAGGCTCGGGTTCAATCCCACTGACCGATCATCATGGCAGGCTCGGGTTTAATCCCACTGACCAATTCATCATTGGGGCAAATTTTTAGATGTTTCTTCAAGTAAATCTTAAATAGTTTCCTCATACATACCAGCATTTCATTTACACTGCCACTAGCCGTTGGGTTAGTCCCACTAGTGAGCATTTCTTTTGCATCGTCACTAGCCGTTGGGTCAGTCCCACTAGTGAGCGCTTCATTTACACTGCCACTAGCCGTTGGGTCAGTCCTACTAGTGCGCATTTATTTTATTCTGCCACTAGCCGTTGGGTCAGTCCCACTAGTGAGCATTTCATTTTTCACTGTCACTAGCCGTTGGGTCAGTCCCACTAGTGAGCATTTTATTTGCATCGCCACTACTCGTTGGGTTAGTCCCACTAATGAGCATTTCTTTTGTATCGCCACTAACCGTTGGGTCAGTCCCACTAGTGAGCGCTTCATTTACACTGCCACTAGCCGTTGGGTTAGTCCCACTAGTGCGCATTTATTTTATTCTTCCACTAGCCGTTAGGTCAGTCCCACTAGTGAGCACTTTATTTTATACTGCCACTAGCCGTTGGGTCAGTCCCACTAGTGAGCATTTCATTTTTCACTACCACTAGCCGTTGGGTCAGTCCTACTAGTGAGCATTTTAGTTGCACCGCCACTAGCCGTTGGGTTAGTCCCACTAGTGAGCATTTCTTTTGCATCGCCACTAGCCGTTGGGTCAGTCCCACTAGTGAGCGCTTCATTTACACTGCCACTAGCCGCTGGGTCAGTCCCACCACTACCATTGGGTCAGTCCCACTAGTGAGTATTTCATTTTTCACTGTCACTAGTCGTTGGGTCAGTCCCACTAGTGAGCATTTTAGTTGCACCGCCACTAGCCGTTGGGTTATCCCACTATGAGCATTTCTTTTGTATCACCACTAGCCGTTGGGTCAGTCCCACTAGTGAGCGCTTTCATTTACACTGCCACTAGCCGATGGGTCAGTTCCCACTAGTGCGCATTTATTTTATTCTGCCACTAGCCGTTAGGTGAGTCCCACTAGTGAGCACTTTATTTTATACTGCCACTAGCCGTTGGGTCAGTCCTACTAGTGAGCATTTTAGTTGCACCGCCACTAGCCGTTGGGTTAGTCCCACTAGTGAGCATTTCTTTTGCATCACCACTAGCCGTTGGGTCAGTCCCACTAGTGAGCGCTTCATTTACACTGCCACTAGCCGTTGGGTCAGTCCCACTAGTGCGCATTTATTTTATTCTGCCACTAGCCGTTGGGTCAGTCCACTAGTGAGCACTTTATTTTATACTGTCACTAGCCGTTGGGTCAGTCCCACTAGTGAGCATTTTATTTTGCATCGCCACTAGCCGTGGATCAGTCTCACTAGTGAGCATTTTATTTTGCGTCTTCACTAGCCGTGGGTCAGTCCCACTAGTGAGCATTTTATTTTGCACCGCCACTAGCCGTTGGGTCAGTCCTACTAGTGAGCATTTCTTTTGCACCGCCATTTCATGTTGGGGTCAGTCCCCTCGGGTCAGTCCCGATTTTTAAATTTCTGTCTTGGGTCAGTCCCGATTTTAAATTCTGTTCGGGCAATCCCGATTTTTAAATTCTGTTCGGTCAGTACCGTTTAAATTTCTGTCTTGGGTCAGTCCCGATTTTAAATTCCTGTTTCGGGTCAGTCCCGATTTTAAATTTTCTGTTCGAGTCAGTCCCATTTAAATTTTTCTGTTTGGTCAGTCCATTTTAAATTTCTCGGCCGAGTCAGTCTCATCAAAAGGGGTTAGTCCTCATTTCAAGGACGACAGTTGTTCGGCCAGTTTGCAGGTAAGTATTTGGTGTCTACTTCTTTGTCTCAAATTTTTCCAAAACTTAGACAAAGAGGGGCAAACTGTAGACACCAAATTTTTAAATAATTTTTTGTCTTAATTTTATTTTTGTTTAGTTAATAATTCTTATCTATTTTTTATTTGTTAATTCCATGATTTTTTAGTTCTAGCCTTTTACTATTTTTAGATTATTATCTATTATTTTTTTATTTTAGTTTTATTTCGTATTCGTTTTCACCCTTTTAGCTATTTATTTTTTTTTATTATTGTAAGACTTTTTAGCATAAAATTTGTCAAAAGAGAAAATCATTCACAAAAAAATATGCTTTAGTTATTTTAGATTCAAGTTCATTGTTATTTAATTAGGAAAAAAAAAGAAAAAAGAAGGAAAGAAGCTCATGCACCCGAGCTACACAGGATCCGTGCCCATTTCTTATTCCAAGCAGAAGCAGAACATATACTGCATTATCACCTAACTGCTGCTACGCTTAAAATGTCCTTTTATAAATCTTTCAGCGTGAGAAGGGTACTTATCTCGAATATAAGCCCGAAGACACTTCTGGTAGGAGAAGTCAATCCATCCACCATCAGTTCTCACGACAAAGAGGCACCTTGAGTGTCTAAATTGGGGATGCCGATCCACCTGCATACAAAGTACAAATTCAAGAGACGTTCTGTCGATGCATAATTGAAGAGTTTGCCAACTGGCTCAACACAAAATCTCTTGAAAGGTCAAAGTAATAGCGACCACCACTCAAAGATATGCATAATCAATTCTCCATCAATTATAATTTTCACCTCATTCTCTACAAAGGTATGGAGACTGACAAATAACTGGAAAAGTGACGAGATTACTAACTCAAAGAGCATGATCTAGACCCATATAACTGCAAGTGCAGACCATGACGTCACCAGCACCCCAATACAGAGGTCATATAAGAAAGCCAGCAAAAAGCTAATAAAGTTGATCTTCTGATTCTTGCCTCTTACAAAAAAATTGGCCTCATCTCTTATTTAAGAGAGGAGGAAAATGCCAAATGAACTAGCCTTGTCTCTAATTAAACATCAGCATCCTCTTATCTATGTCATTAAGTGTTGATAACCAGATAATTGTCATCAAACAAAATTTATATGCATAATTACAAGAACCTGAGAACACCTGGTCATGTTCCAATTCACTTTCCACTGATTTACGTGAAACTATTCAGATGAATTTACATGCACCTACTTTTCCTGATTTCATCCTTTTAGTTAGGCTTTATTCAGATGTAATTAAACTGGTTACAAATAAGCACTGGAAAAATCCATACTTAGAGATACACAAGGCAAATTCGTACTTGCTGTCCAGTGCACATGAAACTCTTAAAGATGTTGCTTCCTGTGTACAGAATCCACAAGAAAGAGCCTATGCAAATAATTGATGGCAAAAAATCAGCAAGTAAAACCATTGGGAGGTTATTCATGTTTTTGTGCCTGGTTGAAAGTCCAGTAATGCAACATGAGAGAGAGAGAGGGATCTAAAAATGAATGAGCATAAAACAACTGACTCTTACTAGGACAAAATCAAATTTGGAACACTGAGCAAAGGAGCATAAAACAACTGACTGTTTCTTGGATAAAATCAAACTTTGGACTATTAAGCAAAGGATGTTCCAAGCTACTGTTGATGAAGTAGAAAGAAATTCCTAAAAAATTACAACAGATGATTAAAAAAAATTACAAGCAACTTTTGTCAAGCTTCTTTCTTCAGAAAATATTACCTGAGAAAGGAACGACAACTAAGTATTAAGCAATAAGTTTCCATCAATTATGCCCCAAATCCACAGAAAGCAGCCATAGGCTTGCATGTCGTGAATGACAAGAAAAGTCAATAAGAGCATTGCAGCGTGACTTCAGACTTTTCATAATTGAAAACATGACGTGATCTGGGAGAAAACAAGAGACACAAAGAAGATGCAAAAAAGAAAGAAAAGAAGAAGAGAGAACGGGAGGAATATTACAAACGGGGAAAAAAAAAATGCAAACACCAAGAAGAAAGCATGGAAGATTTCAAAGCTCTTGCAAAAACTTTTTTCAAACATTATCCAACTCAACTGATTCCATGATTGCATGAAATCTTTTCTACACAATTTAGGAGCATCTGTTGGCATCTAAAACAAGTCTGGATCTTTAGCAGTTAAACTGATTAGCAGCTGATAATTAAACCCGACGAAACCATTCAGAATGCATCTTCACAAGATATATTTCCAAAATACTAGTACGATTATTGAAAGTTCTCTTCTTTGTTCAAATGGCTTGACCATGCAAATTCTCCCAAAAAGCCTGGCACTAGAATAAATTTAACATAACCACCCAATATCGTGAAGTTTTAACTTTGTTAGCATCCAAGTTGCTGGAGAAACATTTAACTCAGTTATCAGGTCTCCACCAACTACTTATATCTTAAACACATGATGCAACTCACCATGATTGAATCAAGTCCACATCCAATTTTATCTTCAGAATGAGGGTGATAAGCAAGAAGTCTCTCGATCACAGTTTTCTCATCTTCTGCAGTTAGCCGTTCACCATCCATGTACCTATAAGGCAAAGAAAGCAGAACAATCGACAAACTCCAATACAAGAATAAACAGTGCCATTATTAGACATCATAAGCGGGAAACATTTAAAGAGAAGAAGAAGAAGAAAAGGAACAAGAAAGAGCCTTAAGCATACATTTACCAAAAAAGCAATGATAGCAAATGATACCTGACACTATATGTGAGACAGCTACTCTGTCCGTTCGCCCCTCCCCCCAACCCCAAAAAATGAATAAATAAACATACAAGGAAAAGAACAACATTCCTTAATCAGCAACAAGGTTATGTCCATATGCTTTTAAAAGCAACTAGTATGGAATTTTGGGTTCAAAAAGGGAGTGGAAAATATAACAAAACTGATGGTACAAAATCAAGGAACTCTAATACTCCATTTAAAATCCAGAAAGATCAAGAAAACAACAGGGAAATGCCTTCCAAATCACCAAATATTATCCATACTACAACTCCACAACCTAGATCAGTTTTGCAAAACCAAATGAAAAAGTCTAACATGGTGAGCAGAAGGACAAATCAAAACACAGACCCAAGCTTGCCCCACATTAACGGACAATTGAGGTAGACAAAGATCACAATGTCCTCAACAGGAAGCCCTATTTGACTACAGAGACTTCAATAGAGGAGAATAGCGTTACAAACACATGCCTCTCTTTGAAAACAATGTTTAACGACCTCAGATAAGTTCGTAATAGTATTTGATTTTAAAGCCTTCAACTGCGTATCATTCGGAGACAATGCCTTCTTTCTCGTACATGAAAAAGGATGGTATTTAGGCCTTTGGTAAAATAATATTCGGACACCACTTTTGCAACATTAACATGACACTAAATAGACGAATTCAACTATACAAGCATCAATCAAGTGCATTTGCTTATTCGCTGGTTATCTAAATTGTAGCTTAAATTTATGTTAAGCCTATTCAACTAGTTGCACCTTCTTTACCGGCAAACACATGCTCAATTACCAAATTTGATAGACTAGCTAAGAAAAGAACTCAACGAGCAATGGTGCAAAAGAATGACATTGGAGGACAATTGAGCTACATTTTTGTTTTTCTTTTGGGTTTACACAAAATGGGCAAGGAAGGAATGTAAACTGTACCTGTTAGAATGGATGATTTCTTTGGCTAAAGAAATTACGGGCTCGATATCTTCGAGTATTTCAGCTTCCTTGTCTTTCCATTTTCGGTAATCTGGGTCGTCCCAAGATCTTCTGGGGTTTGCTACTGAGTCTCTGGCGCTCAGTCCTGGAATGGTAGTGGTCTGGGTGGTCGTGGAAGGACCAGTTTTGTCGTCAGGAGGGATGGATTCCACAGAAGTGAACCACGGGCGGAGAGAGAGCGAGCCAAGTGTTAGGCGGCGGCGGTGGAGGTGGAGGCGGTGACGGAGGAGTGGCAGGCCCCTCAGCAGTGGTGCAGCCATCGTATTTTCGACTCGTGTGCTTTACCCAATTCCGAGTCATGAACCTGTTGCACATTAGGGAGCCACTGAGCTAAAAGCTTAGCTCATTGGCCACCGCCGAAACCTTTAAGTTGATAGGGTGGGAGGTCAAGATTCGAATCTTTTCTTTTACTATTTGTCACTAAAATGCAGCAAATCACTTTAAGTGGCTTTTAAATGAATGCGATTGATAAGTGATCCAGTTCCTTTCGATTTTTTCTTTAATCTCTTTAGGTTCCCTTCCCCATAGTATAAAATAAGTGTAGATTTATTATATCCGATAAAAAAAAAACCTATTGTATATCAGGGGCTCAGTGAAACAACGTCTTTTTGTTTTTCAAATATATCAAAATTAGCCAATTTTGATGTGCCAATCTTTTTTTTTTAATAACTTTTTTACATTAACAAATTTAGATTATGACAGATAATATGAATTTAAATTTAAAATTCAATCATACATATGTGTCATATATCTAAAGTTGCTAATGTAAAAAATATCACTATATATCTAAAGTTGCTAATGTTAAAAAATTATTATACTATCAATGTATAAAAAATTAATTTTGTTTGCTTAAATACATTTTTTCCCCTTGTAATTAGGGGACGATTACCAAACACATTATTTTTTTAATTGAACCAATTAATTGTCGCAAATAATCAATTATCCAAACATATTCATTGTTTTTTAGTTGAACCAAAATAATGTGGGCCAATCAAACTTAAATATACTTTGGGCTACTTTTCACCTCAATTGGGGGAAACCGGTTTATACGTTCCTACAGTGTATGTATATATATGTGTGTGTGGCCATAAAATTTATTGATGTGACCATGATTAAGTCTTTACTGTTATGAATTTCCTCCTAACGAAAAAAATTAATGTTTTCCACCAATATAATTTTTTTTTGAAATGATTAGTTATTTAAACGTGTAAATCTCAAACATATGGAGTTGTAATAATGTCAGCTTGTAAAATTATAAAATAATTTGCTATTCACAACCGTATGTGCGAGAAAGATGTCAAATGAAACTATTATTCAACTATTTAATAGTCACCATTCTTTTATCCATGACATCTAAGTGTTGATAAAAAGATTTATATTGTAAAACTAATAAAATAAACTGATAAAATAAGAATTTGAATATTAGAGAAAGAAGTAGAGAGAGAATTGAGAACTATATTTCAATATTTCAACTGATCAAAAGATATTTCAAAAGAGGTTAGGATCCCTCTATATATAGGTAATACAGGATCAAAGGTACACGAACTCTATTGAACCCTTATTCATGAATTTAGTATTTCGAGTACAAGAATTGAATAGTTTCATAAATAGACTAATGAATAATGAAAGGATTCATTCAATGTACCAATGAATCTTGTGGATGATTATGAATCAATCTTTTCGAAAATATAAATGAACATGTACATCTTTAGTTACTTCATAACATTTTTGTTCTTTTCAAACAAATGCATATATGCACAACTATAGGAACCTGAGAAGACCTATTCATGATCAAAATTTCGGTTCATGTGAAGCCAAATTTACATGCATCGAGTTTACACGATCGAACTTTTTAGTTAGGCTTTTATATAAACTAGTGCTCAATACACACCCAATGCGTGTGCAATCAAAAATATATAATATTTATGATCATATATTTTAACCCAAACCCCTTACTCAGACTTTATACATAGTATAGATACAAATAGAGATAACGGTAAATTTATGATATAGATAGAGATAAAGGTAAATTTAAAAACACACAAAGTTAGCATTAAATTGGTATTAACTATCTATACAGGTTTTATTATTGTAAACATATAACAAGATTAGTTGCAAATAAGGCAAAATTCCATACTTGTAGCTACATGGGACAAATTACTACTTGTTATTAAGTGTACGTGGAATTCTCAAAGATATTACTTCGCGTCTACAAAATCCATAAAAAGCGAAGCCTTTGGAAATATTTGATGGCATAAATAAGTAAACGCCTTCGGATGTTATTCATGTTTTTTGTGCTTGGATGAAAGCCCAGTCCTACAGAAAGAAAAGTCCAATCTATATCTATATAAATTTGAGAAGGGATTTTTAGCAACAAGCCTTCACAATCCTTCCCACTCTCAACTCTATTTTTATAGCATTTTACATTTAAACACTCCCAAACAAGAAGTTAACTCCAACAAGAAGTTAACTCCAACTAAACACTCCCATGTTCCCTCAAACAAGAAGTTAATTCCAACTAACTCTCCTCACACATCTTCCCACTATAATTAAACCTCTTCCAATCCAATTCCATGATAAGATTGAGCAAGATCTCTTCCCACTTGCTGTTGGTATCCTTATTAGCCCACGCGTGTCAGATGGTCGTCATGCCACTACTGATTCCCATAAAGGTAATTCAATTTATTTTCACTTTATTTTATTTTATTTTTATAGTTTATCAATAAATATAGCACATTGTGCAGGACCGTCACTTTATACTATTCGAGCAAGCAAATTATATGTCAATTACTACTTGGATTTTGCTCAATACCTACACAGTTGGTAAGTTTTACAAATACCAAAATATTAAATTATTAATAATATTTCATACTCTTACGAATATATATTTGAAAAATTTGCAGGTTTGAGAATGATAAATGTGCTCAGAAATTAGTGACGTGGTTGCGACCATGCAGTTTTATAATGTCCCAAGCATTATTGATATCAAATGCTAAGAGAATATGAATATCCGAATATGCAGTTATACCTACAGTACAATTCCTCTCAATTAATTAAGTAATGAACAAGTATCTATATGTAGTTTCGAATTAATAATTGTAATCTATACATTCTTTGGATTGTTTTAGATTAAATATTTTCGGATACTTGCTTACATTTAAAGTATCAACATAGACAATATGTTCCATGAGTTATGCAAAAATTGTGGACAACCATGTCAATCTCATTTTGTAAAAATGGTGTGTATCCATTGTAATGACGTAGTCGACACTATTGTCAGGTAATTATTTTCATATATTTTGAATTTTAATATAATTTTTTACATCATACATCACAATTTCTTCTTAACAGATACAATGTTAACATAGAAGTTAGAGATTTCAGTGGTAACCTATACCTCGCTCTTCAAGACAGGCATGCACGATTCATGTTTCGTTGTGATACTTTTTATCTTAGAGATTTAAAAACAAAGGTATACATTATTTATATGTATATATTTTTATACAATATTATTTACAAACTGTCTAAAACAAAAGATAATTTTGAATTATGTATGCTTTTAATTGTCAGGAAAATGGAGGTGCATTGTTCGACCAACGCATTAATTCATGCAAAAATCGTGCATTCTCATTTATAGTATGAACTCCACAAAAATCAACAGAATTAATTAAACCCCCAATACTGGCGATCATACTCAAAATTGATTGGTGTGAAGAATGTTCACGCCTTCGTAGAAGATTATCAAATCGAAGGCAAAATGTTTGTAAGTATTTCATTTATTTATCAAATTAAATATTCAATTATATTTAATTGGACCCTTATGTCGCTCAATTTATGATATATATTTCTATTTTTTTTCAGGATCCAACCTTCATCAAAGTGATAGTTTATAAATAATGGAGATGTTTTTATCATATATTGAATTATTATTACAAAATTTCATTTTTTTAAATATACTTTCATGTGCCTGTGATTATAATATTTTACTATTTTTAAATTCTTCTATAGATTGTAATTTTTTTCAAAAATGCAATCTACTGTGCGTAGCACTGGTATTTATACTAGTATGACTAAGATGGGGAAGCTTTAGTTTTTTTTTTCTTTTCCATGTTATTGTATAATTTTTTTTGTTAGTGTTTAACTATAATCTTAACTGCATTATTTGATCTTTTTGGACGAATGATGTGGAGATTGTCATAATCGTACTAGTGTAAGAAGTAGGCTTTGACGTAGAAAAGGAGTTAATGTAGGTCCATGATGGTTTAACTGAAAAGATTTGGTAATTTAGCTAAAGCTTTTGAAATTTTAGATTGTGCAATCCAGAGAGCTATAGCCATAATTTTGGAATAAGATGAATTGTCTAAAATATTTCCAAGAATAAGCTGAATTGTCTAAAATATTTCCAACAAAATGATTTTTAACCTATAGGATGTGGCTATAATAAGGTTCAAGCATAACTCTTTCAATAGACATAATTCCCAAATTATAATAACCTTCCAAAGGAACATATTGAGAGTTCTAGAAAAAGAATTATATTTAGTGAATGAGTTTAAAAAAATTCACTAAATATGTTTCATACAAACAAAAAAATGCATTTTGTAATTGCTATCTTTTGAAAAAAAAGTTGTCTTCACTTAAATGTTTTTCTCTTTCTCTTTAAAAAGATATTTGAATTCGCAGATATTTAGAGTTCTGGAAAAAATTATATTTAGTGAATGAGTTTTAAAAAATTCACTAAATATGTTTCATAAAAGTAAATGTCTAGACAAACAAACAAATGCATTTAGTAAATGCTATTTTTTGAAAAAACAAATCGTGTTCACTTAAATGTTTTTCTCTTTCTATTTAAAAAAAGATTTGAATTCTCAGTTATTAAGAGTTCTGGAAAGAATTATATTTAGTGAATGAGTTTTAAAAAAAATATCACATTGATTTAAATGTTTTTCTCTTTCTCTTTCTCTTTAAAAAGACATGTGATTGTGGAGGATCTGAGGTCATTGGATTCGATAATGGTGGTGAGTTGGGGCTTGTTTTCTCTGTTCTCGTGTATGGGGTGGCCGAGGATTTTGGCCTTGCTGATTGTTTTGTGGCGGCGAATTTTGGGATTGCTGTCAAATTACCTGTCACCCCCACAAAGGCGGTGACTAACTCCAAATTTAATTTAAGTTGCTTTTAGGTTTTAATGATTTGATTAAGGATTCCATGATTATACTACAGTTTGTTGCTGACCGAAAAGAAAGTAGAAGATATTTCTTTCTTAATTGGCAGCTGTAGGTTGACTCATGGAGTAAAGTAAATTGGGCTCTTAATGCAATCAAATTTGGGAGAATAATTTCCCAATTGAACTTCTCTTGGAACAGTGTAATACGGATTAGACATGATACTTGCATGGATCACCCCCTCTCCAATCTAAAATCTAAAGGCTTAGGTCGTGTTTGGATTGTAATTACTGTAGTAATTTGATATATGTGAGATAAAAAGGTGATTGAAAATATATTCACGAAAAACGTAGAGATTTTTTGATGAAAAAATCCCTTTTCAAACAAGGTTTTAGATTGTGACTTTACTAAACAGGTTATTAGTAGTATAATTTTCTTTTGGATAGGCATGCCTAGTAATTGTGAACAACCAAAGTCATGTTGCCTAGTCAAACATTGAAGACACCAGTTTCCACCTTGATTGGGCGAGCCGTCTATTGGTCATACATAAATCATATTTTGTTATCATTTTTGTTTATCCAATCTAAGAACTGAAATAATTCTACAATTATGTTAACTTTTTATGATTTTGTATGATGCCAAAAAAAGAATGTTCAATGTTCAACATCATTGGCGTGCATTGAACGTTTTCTCACTTTCGTCTAAGAAATCAAACATACGATTTCAAGTTCAACTTAAAAAAAAAAGGTTAAAGTTATTATGAAAGTTGCAATGAAGTTAATTTGCACAATTTCATTTTTTTATACTTCTTTCTTTCTTTTCTTATACACTTATAACCATAAAATATAATGAGGAGCTTCAAATAGCACGCGAATTAGCATTTAGCATGAAACTCTTTTTTGTTTCTCTTCCTTTGGGTTATTGAATCAAATCAAAAACAAAATTTATCCACTCGCAAAAGTTAGCTAAAACTGATTGTCATTAGAACAGCTGTGACGCCATAATTTCACAACCTAAACAAGTTGTAATGTAACCTCGTAACATACAATAACGTAAGAACCAATAACACAGAAGACACAAATCGGATGACCGATTCCGCAATCTGAGTCGTGATTGTACCAAAGCGGATCTATGTTATACCAGCTTGGCTTAACTTGACTTTGAGATGCCAATTACTTGGAACAATTGCCGAGCCACTTAATTCTAGAAGACACTCAAAGGTTTCCCATTAGGAATGCAATGGAAGTGGTTGATTGTTTACATGTTCTTTATAAATTCAAATTATAGATTTAAAAGTACTTCTATGTCATATACTACTCGATTCTTGATATTATTAAAGTTTGCTTCTTCCAAGTAGTAATGGCTCCGTTTGGATTTGCAATTTTTTCCAAAAACTGTTTTTGTCTTTTAATAACACCAAATGTTGTGACCCAATAACAATTAAGTGTATAGTTAAAGAAACACAAAACTACGTCATTTTTCCCAAAAGCCCCAATTGTCTTGTTTTCGACCCTTCTTTGCAAACGTAACCCTAAACCACTTTCCCAAAGGCACAAAAGTGTAAACGCTGAGAGATTCCCTTACGCGAACATCTCTGCCTCTGTAAAATGCTCCACTAAAGCACCTTTGACGACTGAGTTTGGCCACTCTGCCTCGACTCACACGTTTTCAGAACGCATCCAAGTAGAGACTCGTAGCGCGACTTCAGCTCTGACAGCAAGGACCTCTGACCCCCTCTTCAGCTCTACAGGTTGAAAAAGGTACGTTTTTGGCATTTTCCTGCTTTCAAATGCTTCTTAGCCTTCTATTGTAAAGAATAATTTCTGAACTAGATTGTTTTGCGATGGGGAAGATTAAAAATGTGTAATTGATGTGGCCAAATCGCAAATATATGCGATACACTTGCGATCTTGAGTATGAATAAGGTTCGATTTCATCCAAGAATGGACTTCATTTGCGGATTTTTTTTCTGTTTCCGGAGAATTTTGGAATGATTATACACAAAATTGCTTGCTTTATAATTTGAAAACCTTTTTATGTGTGCATCGTTAGAACTGGCTTTGTCTGATGAGCTAATGAATGCGAACATATTTTCCCTGGATTTATTTGGTTGGATAAAAGAGAAAGAAAATAATGACATACCATTTGTCTTTCCTTATACTGCGAAAATAAGAGAGAAACACTTATTTTTGTTAATTAAGTAAAAATGAACCAATTATTTCTGGCATGCTGAAATAATTACTATACTGTGCTTTTGTTTGGTAAGAAGATCTAGGAAAATATTACAACTTGTATTGAGACAGTTTGATATGGTAATTATTGGATATAATAGAAAGCATTAATCTGAATGCCGTGCATTGAAGGCATATATTCACGAGTAAAGGCTCTTGAAAAGACACTCAAGTTGTTTCCCAAAAGCTAGTGTGCTTTTCTGAACTTGCTTCCACATTCTAGCCGTATTTCAAATTGAGTTTTTTTCTGATTTTTTCACGAACAAGTGTGCTTTGTTCCAAAGGATGTATAATCACAGAGTTGATGTACATAGAGAAAATTTTTCTTTACATTGAAATTGAAAGAAATTATATCATATCTCACAAGAATTACTCCAACCGAATAAAACTCTACAACTAAGAACTATTGTTGCTTCCCTTGTCTGAACCATTATGAAGAAGTAGCTTGTTCCTTTCTTTATGGATATCTCAATTCCTTAGAATTACCATTCTTGTCATGCTGTTCATCTTTGATCTGCAACTACTAGAAATTGAGATGCTACCTTTCCTTTTTGATGTGTTACAACTAGATGGTCTGTAGGTGCAAAATAGAAATAGTAACTGCATCAATAAATGCTTAAAGAGGATGCTGATGTGTGACAAACTAATATCTT
>NC_040040.1:38528254-38570338 GCF_003713205.1 Coffea eugenioides
GTAGTTGCGGACATACGAGACCGAACAGGCCACATCCTAACTGAGTGCGAGGCACTCGTGGATGATGTGCTTCAGGACTTGGCCGGAGAAGGCCAAGCGCCTGTAGCTCCTAGCGCTCCTGGTGCTCCTGAGGAGGATCCAGAGGAGGATCCTGAGGAGGAGCCGAGTGAATCCTCGGAGTCTGTGGGGTCGGCGTCTAGCCAGACGACCTGTTAGGATTTAGGACTGAGGAGATTTTTGTGGGATAGTTTGGAACATAGTAGGACGACACGTTTCCTTTTGTTTTTGACCTTGACGTGTCACGGTGGATGTAATTAGGGGCTTTTGTTCGATGTTCCTTGGCTAGTATAGCCTTTGACTTGCCTAGGTTGGCATGTATATATGACTTGTTTGCTATGTAAATAAAGTACTTGTTTATTATGTGTTTTATTGCCTTTATTTAGCCTTTTGCAACGTGTTATACGAGCTATACCTTACCTTGTTTATATGTTTATAGTTGCCTAAATCCCAAAACATGGAGGGTAGAAGAAGTCAAACCAGGGGAACTAACCGAGGACGCGGTCCTAGTCGAGACCGTGGGGATAGACAGGCACAAGAACCGGTACCAGAACCGAGAGAGGAAAGAGAGGCAACGGTTGAGCCACAACCTGAACCCCAGGCTGCAGGGGGAGATCAGGTGGCAACTGCCATTCAACAGATGACTAACATTCTGGCTCGGTTAGTGGAACAACAGGGTCAAGCCCCTGTACATCAACTTAGGGACCCTGATAATGGGCAAGATAGGGCCTTAGAGATATTCCATAAGTTCTCTCCACCCAAATTCTTAGGAGGGCCAGACCCGGATGGGGCCGAGAAATGGTTGGAGGCCATGATAAATATTTTTTCTGCCCTAAACTATACAGAGGAGAGGCAAGTCCAATTCGCTGTTTTCCAGTTCGAAGGGCCAGCTAGGGCTTGGTGGAACGTAGTGAGGGCCAAGTGGGAGAGAGAGGCGACTGTATGGACCTGGTTAAACTTCGTACAGGAATTTAACGAAAAATACCTTCCACCCATCGTCCAGGAGAAGCGAGAGGACGATTTCATTAAACTCTGCCAGGGAATGTTGAGTGTAACTGAGTATGAGACTCAGTTTACAAAGTTGTCCAAATTTGCTCCCGAACTGATAGCTACGGAGCAAAGAAAAGTACAGAGGTTTGTGCAAGGACTGAATGTGGAGTTACAAGAAGCCTTAGCGGCGGCCCAAATTAATACATTCACGGAGGTTCTGGAGAAGGCTCTAAGGATAGAAACTGTTAGGGGTCAAGTGAGAAATTTCCATGCTAAGCGGAGAGGGTCACCTAGTGGAGCCCAAGGGTCAGTACGAGGTGATCGGAGCATGCCACCTGCTAAATCCGGTCGTGGGGCTGGAGGTGGACGGTTTTCGAGCACATCTAGGGGAAGTGCTCCGAGAGGAAGTGCCCAGAGGGGAGGCCAAAGCGGTAGAGGCCAAGGTAGAGGTATTCCCCAGGGAGGCCAAACCTCCACTCCTCGGGTAACGTGTGGGTACTGCGGGAAACCGAACCACACCGAGGATGAGTGCTGGAGAAAGGCTCGAAAATGCCTGAGGTGCGGAGGTGTGGATCACCTGTTGCGCCCCACTTTTTGATGTTGTGTGAAAGTGGTGTGTATGTGAACGTGTGTGAAAATAAAAATGAAAATAAAAGGCCATGGGACTTGAAAATGCGACGATTTGGCCAAACAGAGTTCAAAAAGGGTTTTTTGTATGGAAAATGGAGTCGCCACTTGGTATAGAGTTAGGGTGTACCAAGTCACCCAAAAAGTGATTTTTTGGAAAGAAAAATAAACAAACCCTTTTTAAAGAACTTTTGGGTCTACGTAACCAAAGAAAGGGATCGGGGGTCACGTTTGATAAGGGAGAAGGCAAAGGCAAGGCCTAAGGCACTCCCTTACCCTAGCAAAAGCTAGTTGCGTGACTTAGCCCTTCTTTTCCTAATTTCTTCTACCCAAAGTATGTTTTGCATGTTGGATATGACTAATGGATATGAAAAAGAAATGCAATCCTAAATCTAAGATGTCTCTTACGAGGCTTTTTGGTCCCAACCACATGAGTTGCGGCGGCCAATAAGGAAAGTCCTCGTAGAGGTCGCAAACGATGCAAATGAAGACTCAAATATGAGTGCAAGTGTGAAAATGTGAGAAAAACGTGCATGTGTGCAAATGTAAAACAAGTGCATGTGTGCAAGTTGAGAAACTAAAGGTGTTTGTGTGCAAATGAATGAAAATATGATAGATAGTAGTAAATGCGTATAAGTGCAATCGAGTGCAATTTGTGAGGTAGAAAATAAATAAGTGATAGGAAAAAGTGTGTGAACATGGCATGTGGAGTGAGAAAAACATAAGTAGTGAAAAATGTAGATAAAAATGAAAAAAAGGTGATATGATAAGATGAAGATGCATGAACCTAGAGGAGTTGCATCAATAGTCGGGTACGGGAGTGACTTCCTTAATTTCACGGAACTTTGATTTTCCCTTTGATTAGAAGGAAAAACTAGCGTGCTAAGGCTATTTTGTAGCCACACTCGCTCGTTTCCCTTATCGAAAGGGGGCTCTCAAGCAAATGTACCCTATAACTAGCATGAAAATGCAAAAGCCTAAAATGAAGGGGAAAAGGTTGGAGGGGCATGCCAAATGCTAAAAACTAAGAAGAATGCATGAAATGTAGTGAAACATGCAAATATGAACTAGCGAGGGGAATCCCTAAGGGTCTAGCGTTGGACTAGCCCATCTATGAATTCCTACTAGCGTTGGACTAGTGGAAATCGGAACAATGAGCCACAACTAGCGTTGGACTAGTGTGGATTCGGGAAAGGGGGCCACAACTAGCATTGGACTAGTGTGGTGACGTCCATTCATCCATTACATTCATCTACGACTATAGAAAGCAAGTAGACATGCAAATCATCTATAAACACGTAGCACATAACACTTAGCATGCTCGACTAAATGCAAGAGCCTAATAAAGCGAATTAACACAGCAACAAAGGCAAGCAATGGACCTATTACATTTGCTAACTAAAACAAAAAGGGAAGGGGAAAAATGGACAAAAAAATGCTCTCCAAGCCCTATCTATTACAAGCCAAGAGGTGTACACATACCCTATAAAGAATAACTTAAATAAAAAGCAAAAGTAAAATGAAACAAATGAAAGAAATTAAGGAGAGGCAAAGGAAGCAAGTAGACATGCAATTCTCACTTAGCACGTTGGATCACATAGGGGAGAGACAAAAAAGATAAAAGAAGTTATACCTCCCTTGAAATGAGCTCTAATGGGGTGAAGTCACTTATTTATCCTCCAAAATAAAAGAAATGGTCAAGGTACCAATTTATTTGGGAAAAAACTAAAAGGAAAGTGCGAACACCAAGCTCACTTAATCGTAAAGCCCCTAAAGTCATGACCTAAGTGCAATTGACAAAGCATGGTAGTTAATTGAAGCAAAGCAAACAATGAAGTTGCAAAATTAAAGTTGCCAAGGATCAAATTGATGAAATTATTCAATTGATTGGGTCCTAGTGAAACAAAGGAAAACTTGGGGGGCCAAAGTGCAATTTTCAGAGAGTTATTTCATGCAATCCATGCAATCCACGAAGCTTATGCTTCTGCAAATTTTCAGCTAACATCTTTGCTGCAGTTTCAAATTCCAAACGCAAGTTTCAATTTGCATGCTCAATTTTGATCTAAACTTTACCCATCAAACATCAAAGCTCTAACCCAGCAACCGAATATGGAACTTTAACATCTAAACAATCAAAACATAGAAAGAAACTCATGCAAAAAAAAAAAACACAAAGAAACTCATGCATTCTGCAAACTCACGGCTATGCAGTCTCATTCAATCTCTTACCTATTTGGCCGAATCTATATTCATGCAAATAACCCAAGTATATCTCCACTCAAATCAAAATGCAGAGATTTGAAGCAAAGGTAGGAGTAGGATCAAACAGGTTTTGAACTCAAAAATGCAACAAAAATGATCTGGACAAAATGCTGACTTTGAGGAACAAGATTTTCTGCAATTTTTCCCAGCCGAGGCCTTTTTTCTCTATCGTGCAAGCCAGATTTTTAATTCAAATACAAAGCTTTGATTAGATATTTCTCAACCCAATATCATAACTCTAACTAAGCAACAAGCTACTTAACTTTAAACTCCAAACAAGCAAGAACAATAAAGGAACTGATGCATCACAGAAATTCTGGACAAGACATTCATGTAGAATGGTTTGGCAATCTGAAATTCATTTTCCAGCAAAGCATTCGGCCATACCTCATGCATTTCAGACTTCAAAACATACAAATTCAAACCAAACCTTCTTCTTCCTTCCCTTCAACATCAGATTAAGCTAGCAAAAGATGACTAAAAACCAGTTTTGTTTGTTATTGCTGGAAGTAGGGAAAAACAGCAAATAGGTGCGTAACCTTTGTCATGTTGCAACAAATTTTTACAGCTTGATACTCATATGAATGGATTGCCAAGAACATTGCACAGCACTCATCATTTACGAATTAACTCACACACATCTTTGAACATGAATCTATCCCCTGACCATCCCAACCAAAAACAACAAAGGAAATGCAGCAAAAGAAACTCAGCCGCAACATGTGTTCATGCCACTTTCACTCGGCTAGAATAGGCTTAAGACCCAATCCAGAAAACAAGGAAAAGAACAGGTTCCGTGCACATGGTTATAATATCTCAGCCTAGCCAGAAATTCAGCAGTTCAAACAAAGTAAAATTTTAAACCCAGAATCGCAATCTGTAAAATGCAACAAACTTAATCAAGCTTCGAGCTTGAATTTCCAGCCATGACATCCATCAAGGATTTCATCATTCAAATACGAAAGCCTGTTGCAACCACTGTGGGTTTCATTATTCAAACCACTAATTATGCAATCCAGTTTCCCAAACCAACATAGATCAGGCTACCTATACCTTCTACGGCTAAAACCCATCATCACATTGCAAAATGTAAAGGAAACAGCAACCCAGCAAAACTTTAAGGATCAAAGATCTGATGAAGATCATGAAAACAACAATGAAAATCTAGCCTAACTCACTCTCATGGAACACAGCCCTTTTACTCCCCTGAACCCAACCCTATTCGCGGCTTTCCAGATGCACACGTGTGGAAGGTGAAACAAATGTAAAAGGGAAAGAATTGCAGCACTCTAACATGATCAAGTAACCCATAAGCAACTTCCAGGTTGAAAAATGTTACCTTTGGCTTTAACCGAAGCCTCGGTGTAACCTAAAGATGAAAGCTTTGCTCTCCTTCCTTCCCGGCAACCGGCTTCTCTGGCTTTCCTCCGCCGTTGCCTCCTAGTTCTCTGCTTTTCTTCAGCCGAAGTCCTCCCCTCAGTCGTCCTATTTCTTTTCCCTTTTGCTCTGTTATTTCTCACTCTCAGCCGTTATCCCCCTTAGCTCTCCCTCAAAGTCTCCTCGTAACTCTTCTGGTTTTTTTACTGCCGCTCACTCTCTCTGATTTTTGTTCTCTTTTCCCAGATTGCAGCCGTCACTCCCTCTCCGTCTCTTTTTTGGTTCCTTTCTTCCCTCGTCGTCACAGCTCTCAGCCTCACTCTCAAAAATCCCCGCCGCCCTTTTTTCTCTTATGGGTTTTTCTTTTTGCCGTTCCCAATCTCTCCAGCCGTCATTCGATATCCCCCCTCTCTCCTGCGTTTTCTTTCTTTTTATATGGGACCTCAACCCTAAACCTTCAGTCCTTTCTTCTATAATTGCAGCCCAAGGGCTGACCGAGCCTTTCTTTGCAAGCTGCGACAATACGCAGCTTGCAAGTCACGTATTTTTTTTCTTTTTCTCTTTTTTTTTTTTTTTTTTTAAGGAAAACATTGAAATTAAATCACACAAACAACTAAATCATATTTTTGAATTGCTTTTCTTTTTTTCTTTTTCGAGAATTCTATGCTAAAAACTTCACAATAAAAATAAATAAAATAAAAACTAAAAAACTAAAAACTAAAAAGTGAATAAAACTTAACACGACAAATAAAAAATTAAGACAAAATAGTAAATGCAAATTACACTAAAATTTTGGTGTCTACAGTTTGCCAGATAGTCAACTGCCCGTTGATCAGTGACACCCAGTCGACTGCCAGGTCAAACCCAAAGCCGACCAATGCTGGAGGGGCTAGGTCGAGGGTTCCGGCCAGAGTATATTCGCTGGATCAACAATCCGTACCTGCACCAACGGAGGTAGTGGAAGGTACAATCCCTGTTTTTCACCGGTTAGCCAGAATTTTGATAGACCCCGGTGCTACTCACTCTTTTGTTAATCCTGCATTTATGCTTGGAATTGATTTGAAAGTTGAAAGGTTACCTTATGACTTAGAGGTAAGAACACCTACGAGTAATCAAATTTTGCTTGCGAATGAGGTGTATAGGAATTGTCATATTTGGGTTGGTGAACGAAAATTGGTAGTTGACCTCATTAGTCTAGCCATCAAGGGATACGATGTCATTCTAGGTATGGATTGGCTAGCTCACTATCATGCTCGGGTAGATTGCAGGATGAAAGTGGTCGAATTTTGTATACCGGGGGAGGCAACTCTAAAGTTAGACGTGAGAGGTATGATAGCCTCTTCTGTGCTTATTTCGGGAATAAGGGCTAGGAAATTGCTTAGTCGTGGGGCACGCGATTACTTAGTTTTCCTGATTAACACTCCGGGAGAAAATATTAAGTTGGAAGACATGCCAGTAATTAGTGAATACCCGGACGTATTTCCGGAGGAGTTGGAGTCTCTGCCACCAGAAATGGAGATTGAATTTAAGGTTGATCTAGTACCCGGAACTACTCCTATTTTGAAAACCCCTTATCGTATGGCTCCAGCTGAGCTTAAGGAGTTAAAGGTGCAATTGCAAGACTTGCTAGAACGAGGGTTTATTCATGAGAGCGAGTCCCCGTGGGGAGCTCCAGTATTATTTGTTAAAAAGAATGACGGAAGTTTAAGGTTATGTATTGACTTACGAGGGCTGAATGCAGTAACTATTAAGAATAAATATCCTTTGCCCCACATCGATGAGTTGTTTGATCAGTTACAAGGGGCTGTAGTGTTTTCTAAGTTAGACTTGCGACAAGGGTACTATCAATTGAGAATTAGAAAGGAGGATGTGCCAAAAATGGCATTCAATACTCGATATGAGCATTTTGAGTTCGCGGTAATGCCTTTTGGTTTAACCAATGCCCCAGCAGCATTCATGGATCTGATGCATCGAGTGTTCAAACCTTACTTGGATAGGTTTGTAGTGGTGTTTATTGATGATATCTTAGTGTATTCGAAGTCAAGGGAGAAGCATGAACAACATTTACGGATAGTGCTGCAAACCCTAAGAAAGCACCAACTGTTCGCTAAGTTCAGTAAGTGTGAATTTTGGTTGGAAAAGGTGGCATTTCTAGGTCACATAATTTCAAAAGAGGGCCTAGTTGTAGACCCGGTGAAAGTGGAAGCTGTGGCCAAATGGAAGCGGCCAGAAAATCCCACAGAGGTGCGAAGTTTTCTTGGTCTAGCAGGGTACTACCGCCGATTTATAAAGAATTTTTCGAGAATTGCGGGACCCTTGACTAACTTGACCAAGAAACAAGGAAAGTACATTTGGGATGTTAAGTGCGAGAGTAGTTTCCAAGAGCTTAAGAAGCAATTGACTATGGCTCCAGTTTTAGCTTTGCCCAGTGGGAACGATAGCTATACAGTTTATACCGATGCTTCAAAAGAAGGGTTAGGGTGCGTGTTGATGCAAAATAGGAATGTTATTGCCTACGCATCTCGGAAGTTAAAACCGCATGAACAGAATTATCCGACCCATGACTTGGAGCTTGCAGCTGTAGTATTTGCTTTGAAGAAATGGCGACATTATCTCTATGGTATAACTTTCGAGGTTTATACGGATCATAAGAGCCTTAAGTATCTGTTTTCTCAGAAGGAGCTAAATCTAAGACAACGTCGGTGGGTAGAGTTCTTAGAGGATTATGACTGTACAATTAACTACCATCCTGGAAAAGCCAACGTTGTAGCAGATGCTTTAAGCCGAAAAGCTCAACTAGCAAGTTCCATAGTGGGAGAGTGGAACCTGTTAGAAGATGTCTGTGAGTGGAAACCTCGTTTCGAACCGGAGAAGGTGATTTTTGGAAATATTGAGGTGAAGTCGCATTGATGGAGCGAATCAAAGAGGGCCAAGTAAAGGATCCAATAGTGCAAAAGTGGGTGGAAAAGGTGAAGAAAGGGGAGTTACCTAATTTTAACATAGGTCCTGATGGAATCTTAAAATTCTGAAATCGTGTCGTTATACCTAAGGATGAGGAATTAAAGAGGGAGATTTTGGAGGAATCACACCGCTCTAGGTATACGGTACACCCAGGGAATAATAAGATGTACCAAGATCTTAAAAGTCTGTATTGGTGGGAGAATATGAAGGCGGAGATTGCTCAGTTTGTACAAAAGTGTCTTACGTGCCAACAAGTGAAAGCTGAGCATCAAAAGCCGTCAGGTTTGTTACAACCTTTAGAGATCCCTGAATGGAAATGGGAGCACATAACGATGGATTTTGTATCAGGGTTGCCATGAACACAAAAGGGGCATGATGCAATTTGGGTAATAGTGGACCGATTAACTAAGACTGAACATTTTCTGCCAGTGAACATGAAATATCCTTTGGAGAAACTTGCTAAACTCTATATGGATGAGATAGTGAGACTACATGGGGTACCAGTGAGTATTGTATCGGATAGAGACCCCAGGTTTGTATCTCTATTTTGGCAGAAATTGCAAGAGGCTCTAGGAACTAAGTTGAACTATAGTACACGTATCATCCACAAACTGATGGATAATCTGAGAAGAACTATCAACACCTTGAGGATATGCGAGAGCCCTGTATTTGGACTTTTGGAGAGCTGGAAATCAATACTGACTTGGTTGAATTCGTATCAAAATAGTTATCTTCCCTATTCAAATGGCCCCATATGAAAGCCTGATGGACGACGATAAGTCGAACACCAAATCACTGGTGATGAATGATAGGAAGAGAAAATAGTAGATTCCGCCGGCCACCAAACCATGGGTTTCGAGGAAGCCTATAAAGGGTAAAGGTATTACCGCCAGAACTTCAAACAGCCCAAAGCCGTCAGAAAGTTAATGCCGATCATCGAAGGAAGGATTTGGATTGCGAAGATAGGGGATAAGGTGTTTCTTCGGATTACACCATTGAAAGGAAAGATTAGAGCAGGAAAAGGGAAAAAGTTACAACCACGTTATATAGGACCTTTCAATGTACTTCAGCGGATAGAAAAGGTGGCCTATCGACTTGAGCTACCAGCTGGTTTGTCTAGGATCCATGACGTTTTCCACATTTCTCTGCTTAAGAAATACCATCCGGATCCGACTCACATTTTGCCACCCGAAGATGTTGAACTTGACGAGTCCTTAACCTGTGAAGAACGACCTATTCAAATATTGGATCGGAAGGTGAAGGACCTGAGAAACAAGCAGATTCCTTTAGTAAAGGTTCTATGGAAGTATCATGAAGAGGAAGAAGCAACCTGGGAGCTAGAAAAAGACATGCGAGAAAAATATCCTGACCTGTTCACGACGAAAGGTATGAATTTCGAGGTCGAAATTCTTTTAAGGGGGAGAGAGTGTGAGGACTCGCAAATTTCTTATATTTTTTCTCAAAAATGCCTTTTATTTGGAAATTATTATTTATTAAAGCCCTACTACCCAAATCATTCCACAATGAGTGTAAATAAATCTAGAAAGTAGAGTTTCACTTTTGGTTTCAAGATTGGGGTAAAATTAGAGTTTTCGCAATTTTTCGCCGGATGAATTTTCGGTACGGAGCAGAGATCAAATTTGGTGATTAAAAGTGACTTTTAAGTGAGAAATAATATGTGATTAGGAGCAATGATATAAGGTTAGTGAATGGGAAGTAAAAACCCTAGTACGTGTGTTTTTAAGAAAAACGGCGCGAACTGACGGATACCGCGCACTACCGATTGAACACACCACTTGACCACAACTTTCTTACCACATGAGCTCATTAATACTTGAGCAAAATATCTTCTTATTTTCCAGCTAGCTTGACCAAATTTTAAGGCTAAAAATAGCAAGGAAAAGAAAGAGAAAAATGAAAGGTGGTGGTGGCGACACTAAGGGTTTCTTGACCAAGAGATTAGTATTCCTTTTTAACCCCAATTTTTGCATCTTTCCTTCATTATTTCTGCTCCATAGCCGAGACAAGAGAGAGAGAGAAAGACAAAGAGAGTTCATCTTGTTCTTCTCCAAATCTTGAAAAGTTTCTTCTATTCGCGCAAATCTACTCCGATTAAGTTGTTATCTAGCACAAGGACTACCTACCGGTGTAATTTTCTTGAGGAACAAAGGCCTTAAACACTTGTTTCTAGTCTCCTTGGAAAGGTATACATGCTAGAACCTTGACTCTCCGATTAAATTCGCAATTAGTTGCTAAATATGTCACATATGGTTGAATTCTTGATGTATGTGGTGAAATAGAGGCTTGGATCATGATTTTTCCATTTTTATTGGAATTTTTACAGCCTTCCTATAATTTTTCTAGTGCTTAAAAATTGGGGCTTTGATGTTTATAATCTGATATGGGAAGTTAAGGTAGTGAAGCAAGCTAAAAATAAGGAAATTAGCAATTGATTGCAAGAATCCCAGATTTCTGGAAATTTCCTAATTTAGTTCTGCCCGGTTTTGGTACTCATAGTTAGAGGCCAAATTAGGCTTGGCCTAAAACATGAAAGTTATATAGAATGGTATTTTATAGGTGTCTACAAAATTTCATCTCAATCGGAGCAACGTATCTTGTAAAAAGATGAAAATACCCTCGCTGTTCTAGGTTACATTCCAGAATTCCGCGTGGACAGTTTTGTCTATTTGGTTGTGTTTATTCACTATAATCCGTTGGTATTTAGTTATTTTCCAAAACATGAAATTTTTAGTATTCTGTCTTAGCTTTTAAACGACTCCAAGAACACCTTAATCGGACCTTGGTAACCTGAGATATGACCATTCCAGTGCAGTGCGGTTAATTAGCCGATTAGTTGGATTTTGGTTCTGTAAATTGGGAATTTGACTGGGTTGCATTGGAAACTGGACTATGTGATCTTCATGAAAATTGTATCCCTGTGTCTTAGCTTCGAAACAGTATAAGTTGTGCCTCAATCCGATAAGCGTAACCTCAGATGTGTTATTTCCGCAACCACACGTCAAATCTGTCTTTTGCTAGGTTACATTTCCGCACTTGTTATCATTTTGATTTTTGTTCTTATGTTGTTATGAGTCTATGGAACAGCTATTTACTTGAATCTATGATATGTATGACTTTGGGATTGGCTGAGGAAAAATAATGAAGCCATAAATGGCTGGAAAATTTGGTAAACACAAAGGGCATCTGGCCAAATTTACGTTTGAGGACTAGAAACTATACTTGCAATTTGAGTAAAGGTTAAAAGTGATTATCACTTGAACTATCGAGGACCTTTGCTACCTTGTTAACGAGGGTTATACGTTAGGATTTGGCCGAACTTGTACTCTTAGGAAAACGATATGAATCACTATGAAACCGTTTTACTTGCACTTTTGACTCAAAAGTCATCTCCAAGCAAGCATGTTATCAAATTTTTCAGTTTGAAAAGCGAGCAACTATTTCACGACTATTTCTCAAGTGAATTTCAATTTCTTGATTCTTATTGAACGAAACGCCTAAGTTTCGAACCTTAGTTGATTTTCAAAGTTCTCAAATTAAGTTTTATCGCAGATTTGGACTCCAAACCCGGAGTACCACCCAGACACGAGAACTAGAGGCACTATTTTGGTGAGTGCTTCCAAATATCTGATTGAACTCGATATTTGCCATTTATCTTTGATCAACGTGAATATGTGATATATATGTGATTCGATAGAGTAAGGGTGTACTTTATCGCACTTGCCCTATCCAAATTGTTCTTGTTTATCGACTTTGCTTGACTTGCTCTACATGCACATGAATTATATTATGCCTGGAATTCCAGAAACCCTGTGGCTAGTTAATCGAGTCGAGCCGGCAAGGGCCTGGTCGATTAGATAACAAATCCTGGGTCACTAGTAAGGTCGAGTGGAGTGTTATCTCCTCGGCAATTCGGTATACTCGAGTATTACCACCCGTGTTTCGTGTGGCATGCGGGCCCGGAGAAGGGGTTGATTGGTGGGCGGAGACTGGCGAGAAGTGGAGTTTTCTTTCTGGACTAGTTATTACTTGAAAGTTGACGGAGTGTCAACTACTATTCGATCAAGTTGGGATGGAGCCGAGACATGAGCAACTGTATCCTTACTTGTGAACATGATCCAAACATTTCTTGACTACTTGAAGTATTATCTCTTTACTTGAACTTGTTCGCTCGCTATTTCACTATTACATTGTTATTTTCTTGTTTACTGGACAATTTGATATCTGGAACCTCGCTGAGCTTTGGCTCACCCTATTAGTTTTGTTTTCCTTACAGGGATACGAGTGACGCGTGAGACGTTTAAAGACTAGCGTATTCTAGTTATTTTGACTTTTGTTTTGTACTCGCGCTATTCCTCGAATAGAATGTTTTGTATTTGATTTGTGTACACTTTGAACTAGTTTGGTATATTGAGACTTTGTACCTTGAATTGTATCAATGTAAATTATAAGCTTGAATTGTGGATGTTATTTATGGTTCATGGATGTACGCACGCGATTCATTTTAGATAGTGAGTGAGTCCTGGCGAGAGCTGGGCAGGCGGTCCGCCGAACCCTCTGGTACGCCTTAGGGGGAGGTGGGGTCGTCACATTTGTTCTCCCGGAAAGAGTTGAATTTGAGGCAACGTAGATGGGTTGAATTTTTTTAGCATTATGACGGTTCGCTTAACTATCACCCTGGAAAAGCTAACGTAGTGGCGGATGCCCTAAGTCGTAAGGTGCAAGTGGCCAGTTAATGGTGAGAGAATGACACATGCTAGAAGAAATTAGTGTTAGAATCCGCGTCTTGAGCCACAAAAGGGTGAATTTGGGAATGTTATTGTAAGATCCACCTTGTTAGAGAGAATCAAAGAAACTCAAAAGAGAGACCCTATAAAGTTATTCAACGCATAGGAAGTGTAGCTTACAAATTGGAATTGCCTTTATGTTTGTCCAGGATTCATGATGTCTTCCATGTCTCCATGCTCAAGAAATATCATCCTGACCGTCCCATGTGTTACGACCAGAAGAAGTAGAGATTGATGAGAATTTGTCATATGAGAAAAGGCCGGTAGAGATTTTAGATCGAAAAGTGAAGGATTTAAGACGCAAGCAAATCCCTCTAGTGAATGCTTTATGGAGAAATCATGAAATGGAGAAAGCGACTTGGGAAGTAGAAGAGAAGATTCGAAAGAAATATCCAGAATTATTCCTAAATTAATGTATGAATTTCGATGACAAACTTCTTTTAAGGGGGGAAGAATGTGAGGATTCAAATTTTTATTTTATCTTACTGGCTTATTTAATTATTTATTTACCCATTTACTCCGAATAATTTATTTCATCCATTTTAAATCCATTTGCATGGAACAATATCTCTTTTATATTTTAAAACGTTTCGTTAGCGAATTTAATTTTTCTGCTGCTCGTTTGGCGAGAAATAGCGAATACACATTTTTCGAGGCAAATTCTATCTGAGAGTATATTAATCTTGGAGAATTAAGAATGACCATTAATAGACTAAGAAAGTTAATTGAGGGATTAGATGTGAGTGAGTTAAGTTAAATTCAATTAGGAGCACTAATTGCTCACTAATCAGTTTTTGACTTTTCTCTCCACTCCTCTTGGCCAACTCCCCCTTCCCTATTTCCCCTCAAAATTTCAGCTCTCTTGTCCTCCATTTTCCTCTAAGAAAGCTCTCCAAATTTGCTCTTTTCTTGGTTCTTCATACAAGCTTGGAAGGTGGCTTGATCAAGGAAGAAACTTTGGTTATTTAAGAGCTCAAACTCTAGTGTTTAGTCTTCATCTTGGCAGCAAGGTAAGCATCCAAAGAAACCTCAACTTTTTCCTCTCAAATCTTAGTAGTAAGTTAGTCTAGTTAGTTTAGTTGTTGGGTTGTTGATGGGTTCACAAGAACCATGACATTAGGTAGTGGACTTGAGGTGGCTTTATAGGTAGAGGCTTTGAGGTTGTGTGTTTATGTGCTTGTTTGATGCTTATTATGAGAAGATATGGTTTAGTTCTAGTTGGAAAGTTGAAAAAAAAAGCTAGAGGAATGAGAGATGCTTGCTGGCCAAAATTTGTTGGTTGTTCCTCTCTTGTTAATTTCAAATTTTTGATGTTATTTTGGTTCAATAATGCGTGATATATGATGGTATTTATGTATGTTTAATATCTCCCAAAAAGCTTTACAATTGGTTGAGTTAAAGTAGGGTTTAAGTGAGGAAGAAATCTGGAAACTTTTCTGACCAGGAGACCGACCAGTGTTCACGTTTTGGGTCATAACTTTTTGTTTGGGAGCTAAAATCGAGTGCCGTTTGTGGCATCCGAAACTAGACTCCGAGAGCTTTCCGTCAGTATAAAATGTACCTCCACGTTCATTTCCTATGAGCCGTAGTGAACCGGGAAAATGACTGAATTTCCTCACTGCTT
The DNA here is from genome assembly GCF_003713205.1 of Coffea eugenioides. Lineage (NCBI taxonomy): Eukaryota > Viridiplantae > Streptophyta > Magnoliopsida > Gentianales > Rubiaceae > Coffea > Coffea eugenioides. The sequence continues at coordinate 38,542,958 of NC_040040.1, forward strand.
TCATCCAAGAAACAATCATAGCTGCAGTTTGTAGCTCAATTTTACCTATCTTGCAAAACGAATTTTAAGACAGTTCCTTCTAGTGATTTGTAGCATTTAAAATCTAGTTTTCAAAGCCGCAACACGCTAAAGTTCGAGTTGTGTAGTTCTAGTTATGATCAGATTTTGAAACTCTGTCAAGGGTGTCAGAACTGGAAATTTCGTGAAACAGGTCCCAAAGATCCGTTTTCTTAAAACTGTTGTATCTTGGTGTAATAAGGTCCGACTTGAGTTTCATTTATTGCATTTGAAACTAGATTTGGAATTCTAATTTCAGTATAAATTACAAGGTTGATTCCATTTTTACGAATTTTTTCGAATTTCCAAACTTTACTGAATTATCAAGCCTGTTTTGCTCTGCCTTGTCTGGAACTGTGACTTTGAGCTAAAATTTGAATGATTTTGAATTGGATTCTGAGTAAATGGTCTTCTAGAGAGTTTTAATGCATTGAGTCTAGTTTCCAACGGTATAAATTTTTAAAATTTTGGACTTACGAAACTCGAGATACGATTTTTCCAAGTAGTGTCGCACCAAGCTGGAAATTTTCTGATTTCAACTAAAGTACTCTTATAAACACTTTCAACCTTCCTTTGAGATTGTAGTCCGTTTTAAGTTTAATTTCATGGTTGGATACAAGGTTCCTTTGTGCTTTAAACCTTGGTTTCCAAAAGGTTAAACCTCTCTTGATGCATTTGTTGGTTGTTTAACTTTCTTGGACAATAGCACCTCATTTTCATACTTGAGTTATGAACATCAACCCCTATTCTTATGCCCTCAATTCCCATGAGTTTGAATCTTGAAAAAGGAACGTTTTAACTAGAGTAATTCTTAGAGAATTTCACTAGTTTTATACTTGAATTTTGGAACCTTTAGCCTTGACCATTATTATGAAATGAGTGGAGTTTTGGATGAATTTGACTCCAATAGTTTGGGAACTATGAACGTTTTTTATATCCTAAAGTTTGCACATGAGACTAGAAGTTTTGGGAGTTGAAAAATCTCTACCCTTTTTTCTCGATTTTCGTGCCGAAAGTGAAAATGATACTTTCTTTTGGAATTGATATTACTTACAACGACTTGAATATAAAACGACCTTCGAGTTCTCTTTGAGCATTATTTAAATGATTTTGCGAGAAAAACTCTTTTAACTCGACTCAACTTGTGACCTTGAGAGTGGGTAGCAAGAAAATATTTTTCTTTATAATCTTGGTCGAGTACCTAGATAATCATGATTGTACATGTCTCAAGTGGCCACGATGACGCCGAAGAGCTCATCTGATTCCCGCTTTGCTCTTGTTTTGCTTTGACTTTTGGTGAGTGTCAAGTGCCTATTCGATGTTAATATGATTAAATTGAGATTTATATAAGTGCTATATGATACGTGAATTTGCCGAGACGAGGGTGTACTTTACCGCCCTCGTCCTCTCCCTCTCTCTCTCTCTCCCTCTCTCTCTCCTGATTACATGATTCTTGTTAGATGAAAATATGTGACTTGCACTTGTACATGAACATGTTTTAAGTCATGAGCACTGAGCAGCTAGAAGTATCACGCTCTATTCAGGTGGAAGGTACCGCTCACCCCGACTCAGTGCTATGATCAATTCTAAATCGATTGGAACGTTGTCTCATCAACCCTTATACTTGTGGGGATACCCCAACCCATTGGCTAACCTTGTAACTTGAGCCGACAAGGGCTTGGTCGAGAAGCTTGGCGAACCTTGGGAAATATTATAGTTTGATCTTTTGAGATCTCGCTTGACATACTCGAATAGTATCGCCATCTCATGCGTGTTTAGTTCCGAATCCGAGTAGGTGTTATGTTGGATGGAGGAAGTAAGTGGAGCACTACGGTCGTGTTACTACTTGGGTTGACGGAGGGTCAACCCCAGTTGGCTCAAATTGATCGAAAAGTTGAAATAGCTCCTGAGAGCTCCTGTATCCTCCTTGTGTGTTAATTCCTACTTGTGCACTTAAATGAAATGCCATGTTTAAAGTTGCTTTTAAGCATGCTATTCGATTAATTGGTTCTACGTGCCTGCTTGCTTGCTTGTTTTCTTGGCCTCACTGAACGTTAGCTAATCCCTTTAAGTTTGTTCTTCCTTAACAGGCTTTGGAGGTGGAAATTGGAGTTCCTAGACTAGCGACTTAGTTGAAACTAGTATACTTTGGTATGTTATGGGAGACCATTAAAGTGTAAATTTTGTATACTTGGGTTTTGTGGTTTGTAATCATAAATGGTATACTTGGGAGTTTCGAGCTTGTATATTTGAAGTACTTCTTAATTAAATTGATGGTTAATTTGTAATCCTTTATTAAGCTTGAATGAGTGTGTGAGTCCTGACGAGAGTTGGACAGGCGTTCTACCGATACCCTAGGGAGAAGTGGGGGCGTCACACAATTTCTACTGTTTGGCCATTATTGTATGCTGCATGTGACAGCCCCACCTTCCCCTAAGGCGAACCAAAGGGGTTAGCGGACTGCCTGCCCAGCTCTCGCCAGGACTAACGAGCAGTTACACGCGTTCTAAAACGTTTCGGGAAAGTAAAAGCGCGCTCGGACAAGCCACAAGTATCAAAATAACGAAATAAAAAAAAACGAAAACAGTGAATAGTGGCCTGGGACAGCAGAATCCGGCCGGAATCTGGCCGGATTATCGGCCGGATTCTTGGCCGGATACTGTCCAGTGGCTAACTTCCGGATTCAAAATTTTTCCCAAGCAATCCGGCCGACAATCCAGCCAGTTTCTGGCCGGATTCCTGGCCGGATTCAGTCCAGTGCCTTTCCGTCAAAAATTTTTCTTTTGCCGTTTGCAAGCCGAATCGATCCGAAGGTCAACCAAACATCAACCAGACATAAATACATTGAAATTCAACATTTACAACCACATTGGCATGTCAAAAGCTATTCATCATGGATACACATATTCGGTTTGCCAATCAAAAGATGAACCCAATACACGTTAGGGTTTCATGCAAAGAGCTATTCAAAATAGACATATACATGGCTCAATTTGGCAACCAACAAGTATGATCTTCCAAAAATGATCATTTTCCTGTAAGGAAAACAAATGGAACGGAGTGAGCTAAAGCTCAGTGAGCAACTATCACAAATCAACCAAGATCACTTAAGCATAACCGTTCATTTCAAATATACCAATAAGAAGCAAAACAAATCAATAAAAGGATACGGACGGCTCTCAAGAGCCCATTTCCACGCTTACATTCTTGATCCAAACTCATTGACCCTCCATCAATGTTAAAAGTACCAAACCGTAGACCTCACTTCACTTCCATTCCTTCCACCCAACATACCCCAACCGGGCCCGCACTCCAAGCAGTAGCTTTAGGTGATACTCGAGTACACCGGAACCAAGGGTCTCAGTACCACAAGATTCCCATTTCAGTCCCCGTGGCTAGTCAATTTTCACGACCAAGCCCTTGCTGGCTCGATTCAATTGACGACCAACGGGGTCGAGCTCAGTGGTACAGTAGGGTCATTGGATACTCGTCCAACCGACGCCCAAACAATATCCCATGAATGGAATCCATTAACTCAATATAGCAGTACAGTAATACAGTGAAACAGTAAACAGTCATTCACAAGAATAAAAGGAATGAGGGCGGTCAAGTACACCCTCACCCTAATCATTTCCAATAGCCAAACAAGCCTTCAATGCATCACAAGCACATATAGCAAAGCCACATTATAACATTCAAGTGAGTAGTGTACTCACCAATTAAGTAAGTGAGGTTTCATGCACCGCCGTCCAAAGTACGTCGTGCACTAACGTCACGCCCTAGAACATGTAAACAATTACCATAAGACTCGATACCGAGTCACAAAGCCATGCCAATAACAACCCCAATAGGGTTTCCTATGCATATATAAGCATATAAGCAAACCAGAAAATCAGGAAATGGAACTCATTTGTCCCAACAACAAAAACAGTTTTGGCCTCCTAATGCGGTAATGGTACAAAATGCGCTATGCTTATCGGATGAGGGTGTAAGACCCACCATCTCGAAGCTAAAAGACAGGGCTACAACAATGTAGAAGGCCACTCAGTCCAAATCCTAGCACAACTAGGTCAAAAAGGCAGAATACCAAACCAGAACCGTAATTACAGGTTCCCAAATCACACAATGCTGTAATTAGTCCAACTCAGTCTAGACAGGTCCAAATGAATTGATTCCAAAGGCATACGATAGCTAAGACATAAAGCTACATTTCATAAGAAGACACCAACATCCAAATCCAAAGAAATTCCAGTCAAAACAGACAATTACAATCGCAGTTCGCACATTCTGATCACCCAGAACAGCAACAGTAAAAACGACATATCTCACTCTACACTACTCCAAATGACCTGAAATTTTACAGACACCTCAAACACATCAATACCTACAACTTTCATGTTTTAATCAAAGGCCAATTCGGCCTCTAACCATATGATCCAAAACCGGACAGAAAAGGGGGTTATGAAACCCTAACTTCCTCACATTGCCTTCCAAACCCAAAATTGGTTGCAATTTCCTATCATTTACATCCACTAAAGTCATAACCCCTCATTACAAACCATCACAAATAACCACAACCTCATGATCACATTAAACCAGAAAATTCATCAATAAAATAAAAACTTCACCATATCATCCAAAAGCAAGAAATAAATCACAAATGTCAACACTTTCGCCACCACTAGGCACAAATTCAACATCATTAAGTGTAGGAGGAAGTGTAATCACCACTTACCTAGAAAACAAGAGAAGAGGAGTTGTAGACCACCTTAGCTTACTTGGACACTTCACCAAAGCACTTACTAGAACCTAATGGAGGGATTTTATGGAGTAGAATCTAGTTTAGGCAATTGTTTTTGGAAGATTGAGCTAGTTGGAAGCTTGAAAATTGGAGAAGTTTTCTTCCTTCTTGAGCTTAAGAGAGTCGGCCAACATAGAGAAAGAAATGGTGAATTTTGAGTCAATTTTGAGATATTTAATCCAAGGGTAAGAAAGGTCAAAACAATGAATAGTTGTCTAACAAAGTCCAACCAATGAGATAATGACACTTGGCACTTCATTAAATGCATTTCTATCCTTTAGGTCTCTCTCACATCAATCACTTCACCTCCTCTACTTATCTCTTAACACCCGATAAATTTCACACAGTATCCGGAACTTAACCTTCTTGGCCGAATTTTTCCGAACTTTTCGCACTAGTGGGGCCCACGTCCATTATATATCCGTAATTTTTCAAAAACTACCCAATGCTAGAAAAATCATCGAGAAACTATAATTACTCATAAAATCCACCAAGAAAATTTTCCTAAGCCAGAAAATGCAGAAAACATGCAATTAAAGGAAATAAACCCTAGGAAAATTATTAGGGAAAATACGAGTTCTCACACTGCAACTCCAATAGCCTTTTCTAGCTCAATCACTTCTTGGTGGCAATATCGGTGCAAATACTATGATTTCTTCCGTGTTTATACTTGCTCATACCCTTGCCATCCTGGATATGGGTGGAGATCCAAATCATCAACATTTAAAACCCATCACAACAAGAATTTCTAACCCTAATTTGGTACACAAATCTACGTTTTCTATTTTTGCCCTCTCTTCTCTAGAGATAGATTGTTATTTCTCACCATTCTTCTCTTTCCACTATACCTTTAAAGAACCAAAATGAAAGCCTTCTTTTTGGTCAAGGTTTTCCCAATTTTGAATTCAAATATCATAATTTAACAACCCTGTTCCTGTATAACACCATTTATGTTGGTGTTTTTGAAATTAATATTTTTTTTTGGGACTTGCTAATTAAAATGGCATCATTTTGATGCCTTCTTTCTACCTATCGACGTGGATGCATAAGAGCCGCTTCTTTAGTTTTGTGAGAGAACTGTTCAAGGATGGTCTTTTTGATGACCGTTCCTGCCCCAAATCCAAAAAAATTGACTTGTTGCAGCAGTAATTGGAGACAGAGTACTAAAGGACATAAAAATTTTCTGACTCTCAAGAATGTTAGTTTGGATAGGGCATTATTTTCAAAAAAGAATTTGAGAAAATTATCCCTCGCATATTATTGATGTGAAAATTCTATCCCTCAGTATGAAAACGAACAATTTTAGTCCATAACATATAAAATGTGCTCGCTTTTATCATCCAACATCTTTTCAAGCTAATTTTAGCTAAAATGAGCCACAAACTTATTACGTGCTCCATATTTAAAAGGTATATTTGACAAATCACTTATTTTGTTGATCCAAATGTAAAGGACTAATGGTAGACATCATGAACAACAACCAACCACACCATTAATTTAGACTTCGATACCAAACAGTATATAAAATTCTGTTTTCCTAATTTTAGTTATTTTTCTTTTTTTTTATGCTAAGCTGAAAAGAGGATGAAAAACACATCAGATCCTCTAAATAAAACCAAGATTTTTTTCTCCCTTTCTATAAAGGGAAATAGCATGTGGGTTTTGGAAGTGGGAGATGAGATCTAGAGGTTGAAGAGACCTTCCCATTTGTCCAAGTGTACTAATTCCCAACTTCATCATTCCAAATACAGCGAAAACTCTCTTTTCTTCTGTAATCAACAATTGCAATGGCACTTTTGGTGGAAAATGATTCCGACGAACCGATTCAGGACCTAGCTCTCAAATGTCCGCAAAATAATGTGGTATGATTATGTGGTTATAATGCAAAAATTAAATTTTGAGTTTATTAGAAAAAAAAAATTATGGGCCTCTTCTTAATTTTTTGGGTCACAAGAGAAACATAGAAAGATGCATCTTAAGGTATAATAGTAAAGAATGTACGGATTGGGAAGAATTGACATTTTGTTCCTTAGTTAGACACCCATTGCCAAGTAGTAAAGTGGACTGAAATGCGGCACCGAATCTAGACCAACTTATTTGACTTTTGTTCTTGTAGGATACTAAATAATGAGAATACTAATGAAATCTTTAATGAAAATTAGTAATGAGATGAATTAGAATACAAAGGTTTATTATTTAGGATTTGTAGGATGGAGGGTCCTGATGAAATCATCCAAGTTCTTATCAAAGACAAGCAAAATTTTGATTTTTAATATTAAATTTGTAACGATGATGTTTCAGATTTTGGACCATTAAATCTACAGGTGGAGGCGTACATCAAGTCTATTCAAGTATTTGCCCAATTTTTTAAGTGCTTTGATGGAATAAATTGGTCTATGCAATAAGTGATTTGCCAAGTTTACCCTTTATGTATTGAATATGTGAAGACTCCGCAATTCATTCCGACCAAAATTGGTTTGAAATGGTGCTGGAGGATAAAAATGAGCACAATTTATATGCTAAGGACTAAAATCGCTCATTTTCATTTTAAGAGATTAAAATTTCATATCAATGATATGTTAGGGACGATTGGTGCAATTTTTTGAAAGAATTTTGAGTGCATCATTAGCATTTTTTAAACTCTTTTTAAATAGTTCTAAACAACTTTTTAGTTCACATATATTATATGACAAAAAGTGCTACAATATTATTATAAAAAAATTTCCAAATAATCTTGTATCCAAAAACACTCGCATCGGAAAGAGAAAGGCGCTTGTTTAAACTCCCTCTTTTGAAGGACTTTCCCACTCTTCCATCCAGTGTACGAATGAAATCTGTATCATAATACATGACCAAAACAACAAAAGTTATCTTAATTTGCAAATTAGCAAATATATTTGAATGAACTCCAAAATAAGCTTAGTCCCACAACCTTCTCATATCTAATAAGTGAATATTATGGGTTTCTTCTTAACCGATTTTGAAAACTTGATTTTAGCTTTTGATTTTAAAAAATCTATTTTTTGTATTCTCAACTAATTTTAAAAACTAATTTTAGATTTTTTAGATCCAAAAAATATAAATATTAGAAGCAGATTTTGAGGTGCTTTTAAATTCTAATTTTGGCCTTTTTTTTATGTAAATAAAATTACCCATCAAATTTCAATGAGTTTGTTTGGATAAGAGTTTATTTGGATGATTTATTTGAGATAATTACTGTAGCACTTTTTGTGTTGTGATGTATGTGAGATAAAAAGGTGATTAGGAAGATAAAAAGGTGGTAGAAATTTGTGAAGTAAATTTTTTTATTTGAAATCAAAGTTGTCCAAACAAACCCAATGTAATTATTAAATTACTTAAATATTATATAACTTTTATGGTCCTTCTATTTTCTTCCTTTTTCATCTCACTTTTATCTATGTGTCCCTTGTTTTTCTCATCCATCATTTAATTTTTATAAGAGGATAACGATTCCAATAGGAATAACCTCTATAGATAATGTAATTCAAGTAAACAAAAGTAATATATCAATTTCATTATTTAAATGTATCTAGCAACCAAAAGTCTTTAGTCCTTTTCTTTTTCTATTTTCTTCTTGAGATTTTTGTCATGAATGGCATTTATTCTGTTTGTTGAGTTCTTGAGATATTGAGATAATTTTGTATTATCTTCTATGATAAACACTCCATCCCTGTTACCTTCTATGGTGATTGTATTTCTTTTTGTTAAAGTTTCAGCTTTCTTCTTTGTATTCATCTTTATGCTACCTTCTTCAATGTTTGTAGTAGTTTTAGTTTCTAGATTTTGGATAAATTTCTTCCTGGCGACTTTGGATTCATTGCTTTTGTTCTAACTGATAATTGGCCATTACCTATTCTAGAATAGAGATGCACTTAAGTGGATTGTTTCGCATTTCCGGAAGAACATAAGAGTAGATCTAGTTATTCACCATAAGAATAGGGAAAACTAGACTATTCTAGACCATTACATCATCAGAGTGAGTTTTGGTAAATATGGAAATGAATCCCTAGATAAACAAGAGTAGTAATAAGAGGTAAATCTATTCACTTGTATCTTTGATGCCATAAGTGGATTCTGTATCCCTAGATTCAAGTATTTAGTGATAATTCTCTATTGTTATCTTTCAAGTTGTAGAGTTAAGTTAGTTATTAGTAAGTATTGTGATTTCTATTGCTTTATTTAATAGTTAGTCTAAATAATAGAGTAAGTAAAGACCTAGTACTTGTGTTAGTTGCTCCTCATGGGATCGACGTGATATATGCCATAAATTACTATTTGACTTGTATATTTGCGGTCAAACAGGTGCATTTTGGATTTAAACTTGCACTTGTATCAAGAACCCGTCACCTTGCCCAATGAATCAGGGGCACAAACTAGCATTGCAAGCCCGACAATCAATGCAAACAACTTTGAAATCAAACCCTTGCTCATCCAAATGGTTCAACAAAGTCAATTTGGAGAAAATGCAATGGAGGATTCTAACACTCATCTAGCTAAATTTATGAATTTATGTGATACAATCAAAATAAATGGAGTAAGTGATGATGTAATTAAGTTAAGGTTGTTTCCTTTTTCACTTTGTGATAAAGCAAAGGCATGGTTTAATTCTTATCCACCTAATACTTTTACTTCTTGGGGTGAGTTGACAAAAGCATTCTTAAATAAATACTTTCCTCTTGAAAAAATGACTAAACTTCGTATGGATATGACAGGTTTCACTCAACATAAAGGTGAGTCGTTATATGAAGTTTGGAAGAGATTTAAAGATCTTCAAAGAAGATGTCCTCACCGTGGTCTTCCTAATTGGTTGGTTGTTCAAACTTTCTATAATGGCCTTAACTACCCATCCAAAATCAACATAGATGCCACCGCTGATGGAGTTTTAATGAAACAATCAACCGAGAATGCTCAAATTTTCATAGAGGAAATGGCCTTTAATAACTATCAATGAACAAATGAAAGAAGTAACTCAAGAAGTGCGGCCAGTATGTATGAAATTGACACTCTCAACTTCTTAACTGCTAAATTAGAAAACATGTTTAATTCTCGAATGGATAATGTTGAGAGATTGCTAAGTAAACAAGGGGAAAATGGTTTGAATTCTCGTGTAAGTATTGTTTATTATTCAATATGTGGTGGTAATCATGATAGTGCTAATTGTTTTCATATTGAGCAAATTCATAATGTTAACAACAACAATCGTCCACCTCAAAATAATCTTTTTTCAGACACTTACAACTCCGGTTGAAAGAATCATCCAAATTTAGGGTGGAGAGACCAATCAAATGCACAAAAACATATTGTGACAGCCCCACCTTCCCCTAAGGCGAACCAAAGGGGTTAGCGAACTGCCTGCCCAGCTCTCGCCAGGACTAACGGTTCGGTATAGAACGAGCTAATACATTCCGGAGCTTACCAACGCGGGTAAACAAATCAAAATGTTAAAATAAAAAAAAATGAAACCGAAGTCGGCTATGAATAGTAACCGACCCGTCAGAACCCAACCAAATATCAAGCAAACATTCACATCTTGAAACTTAGCATTTACAAGCCAAAGTGGCATACAAAAGTATTCAAAAGTGGATACATGTCTGGTTTGCCAAATCAAAAGGAAAACGGTCCCAAAAGTACATTTAGGGTTTCAATACATGAGCTATACAAAAGATATGTTCAACTAGCTCAATTTGGCAGCCAATTGTCAAATTCAGTCCAAAAGTATTTATTTTCCTGTAAGGAAAACAAAAAGGAACAGAAAGGGGTGAGCTTGCGCTCAATGAGGTACCAGACATATAGCAGTAAAATCATGACATTTCACATTTAACAAATCAGGTACACATGCCAGATGTAAAGTAAATGAACCAATGATTCAAATCAGAAGGATACAGGTGGCTCTCAGGAGCCAAATTTCCATTAGCATCATCGAAGCTTGATCGAAATAATAGTTGACATTCCGTCAACGCTAAAGAAGTAACCAATACCGTAGACTCCACTTTCTTCGATTCCTTCCACCTCACATACCCCACCGGGCCCGAAATCCAATCAGATCAGAAATGGTAATACTTGAGTATACCCGGAATCAAGGGTCTCAATACCCAAAGATCCCAAAACAGACTACCGTGGTTCGTTATCTAATCGACCAGGCCCTTGCCGGCCCGACTCGAGTAACTGGCCACAGGTGTTGAGCTTAGAGGTCACAGAAAGGTCGTTGGACACAAGCTTCCAAACGACGTCAGAACAGATACAGATCCAGATACAGATACAGTTAGCAGATTCAGATACGCGTTCAAAATTGGCATATGAACAGACCAGAGAACGAGTGTAATAAAGTACACCCTCACCTCCCTTTTATCAAAACAGTATTTGGCACCAACAGTCATAAATCAAGTATTCAGATATTCAGATATTTCACATAACGGGTAGCAGGTAGTGGAACACTCACCGGGGTCAGTACAGATACCTCCCAAAAGAGAGCTTTAATCACCAAGAAACCCTAATATAATCCAAAGAAAACAATTGAAGGTTCCACTTTCAAAATCGAGTATACAGAATGCACATATGAGGCTCGACTACCAGTCGTATGCCTCGCCAAATAATGATTAAAGCAAGGGTGCAAAACATGAATTTTTGGAAACGAAAAGGTAAAATGAAGACCTAGGCTCAAACAACCCAAAAGTCCTTCGCTCAAATCACAAGTAAATCCAACTAGCCTTCAAGTAAAATTTCGGCAGCATATCCCTTGTGTTTACCTAATTTCCAGCCATCATGGCTTCATTATTTCCTCAAATCAGTCCCAACATCTCGTACAAAAATAATCTCATTCCCAAAAGCCGTTCACTAGGCTTAATGGCATTCAAGTACAAAATTTAGTTAGGAAATGACCGGATATGAAAGTCAAGCCCTAAACTATTCAAATAAACACAATAAGACTCGATTACAAGTCATAAACCAATTCTACATACTACCAAAACAGGGTTCCCTAAGCATACACAAACAATAGAGGAAACCAGAAAAATCCGGAAATGATTTAGCTTTAGCCCTGAAAAAAATAGTTTTTGTCCTCATTTTGCGGTAATGGTGCCAAAGGCACTACGATTATCGGATGAAGGTACAAGACCCACCGTTTCGAAGCTAAGAGATAGGGCTACAACATTACAGAAGGTCACTCAACCCAGTTTCGAGTGTAACTAGGTCAAAAATGCAAGATACCATACCAGAATCACAAAAACAGATTCACAGAACACATTCTAGCGGAAACATCATAAATCAGGCTCTCCAAGTCCAAATCCAGAAATTCAAAAACCATCTGAAAGCTAAGAAACAGGGATAAATTTCATCAGAAGGCCTCAACAACCAATTCGGAAGCAATTCCAGCCAAAACAACCAATTACAGGCGCAATTCTTACATTCGGGTAAAACCAGAATAGCAATAGTAATTTCAACTTTTCTCACTCTACGCTACTCCGATTGACCTGAAATTTTGTAGGCACCTCTAAAATGTCATTCCCTACAACTTTCATGTTTTAAGCCAAGGCCAATTCGGCCTATAACTAGGAGCTAAAAATTCGGGCAGAATGTTCCTTCACAAAACCTAATTTTCTAAAATTTCTTCCAAAACAGAAATTGATTGCAATTGTCCACTTTTTCCACCTTCTAGAATCATTATATACCATTTCCAATCATCATAGATAGCCACACAACCATGCTTATATTAAAACAGAAAAATCCCTAAAAATAATAAAACTTCATCACTTCAACCACAAATCAAGAAATAATCCATAATTGTAAGGCCCAAAGACAACCTAAGAGGGGGGGTGAATTAGGTTGACTAAAATCTTAATCAAATTTATGCAATTTTTGCTTAATAAAAATTTCCCTTCTTTTCTAGTAATGATCAATCAAATAGATTAGAAGAAGAGAGCAATATTGATTCGAGAAACAAGTATAGATAAGCAATGAGAATTTTATTAAACAAAAAAGAATAAGATAGAATATCAAACCGATTGTCTACCAAGCTTTCCTCAAACTTGAAGACCAATCACTAGGTTGAGCAACTTCTCTTTGATGAAAGATGATCAACTAGATGTACAATGGAGGGAGCACTTCCTCCTTGCCCTAAGCCTCACTTAGTCAAGCTAAGAAGTTTTACAATCACTCAGATAACCCTCAACAAAGCTACACTAATGAAACTTTCAACCACAAGAGAAATGCTCACAAGAAATTCACACCACTTGGAGAACAAATCTAGCTTTGGAGACTATTTTCTAGCTAAAATATCTCTTGAGATCTCGTAAACAAAGTGTGCAAAAGTTATCTGAAGTATCTGACCAACCACTATTTATATAGGACCAAGAAAGTGCCTCATTAAAGCATCCAACGGATAGAAAGTAGCTGAATAGTTAACTAGCCGTTGGGGACGTCGGACGTCCGACAGATTAAACACCGTCCGATCCCATCGTCCGAAAATCAGCCAAGTTGTCGTTCGGACGTCCGATGGTATTTTATCGTCCGAGCTTCTGTGTCCGAACGTCGTCCAGAGAGTTATCAAATCTTCGTGGAATTTTTAGGACGTCCGATGAGATTGATGTGCGTCCGAAGCATGCGTCCGATCCTTCAGGACGTCCGATGCTTCCTTACGAGCGTCCGACAGAGTTTCCTTCTTGATGTTCTTCATCCTTTCGGACGTCCGATCCTGACTATTTGAGCGTCCGACAGCTTCAGCACACTTAGTCCCCTTTCAATTGCACTTGTTCATGGAATCAAACAACTTCAAAACTGAAAGTATATCTTGAAGAAATATTAGTATCATCCATTTGTTTTGTAAACATCAAAAGATAGGGATCAAGATCAACAATAATATTGCATCTCATACTACCACTAATCATGATTTAAGCATCAATTAAGGGAGGAGGGTGGTTCTTCACAACTCACCTTAGAACCAAGAGAGAGAGAGCAATAGGTCCTCTTAGCTTTCCAAATAACTCCACAAATCAACTCACTAACACTAATTGAAGAGGTTTTATGGAAGGAATTCAAGATGAAACGGTTAGTTGTGAGATTGGGCAAGATTGGAGCAAGAAACTTGGAAGCTTTTCTTTCTTTTCTTGTAGGAAGAGGTTCGGCCAAGAAGCTTTGAAATTTGGAGAGTTTTTGGTCAATTTTTGGTTTTATTTAGTAAAATGGTAAAAAGATGAACAGTAAGTCAAAAGTAGGAATAAATCTCCAAGTGACACATGTCACTTTCATTAATTGTTTGCCTAACTTTTTGTCTCTCTCACACCTATCCACTTGGCAACCTCTAAATATCTCATAACACCCGGTAATTTAATTTCAGTATCCGAAACTTAACCTAGTTGACCAAATTTTTCCGAACTTTTCGCACTAGTGGGTCCCACGTCCGGTATACGCTCTTAATTTCTCAAAAACTATTCGATACTAGAAAAATCATCTAAAAACTATATTTACTCATAAAAATTATCTAGAAAAATTTCGGATATAGAAAGTGCAGAAAACAAGCCATTGAAGATAAGAAAACCTAGAAAGATAATAAAACCTAGAAAATGGAAAAGTTACGGGTTCTCACACTCTCTCCCCCTTAAAGAAATTTCGCCCTCGAAATTTTCTTATCATAATATGATGATCATAATTATGAACAAAACCATGTTCATGAAACAAAAATAAATATGAACAATATGATGATCATAATTAAGGATATGCAAAGCCAATGATGCGAAAATAGAATCCAGTGATTCAAGTCCAGGGGAATTCGTTTTACAAGTTTTCACATTCTAACAATGGGTATCGGTGACGCCCCCACTTCTTCCTAAAGCGAACCAAAGGGTATCGGCGGGACGCCTGCCTACCTCTCGCCAGGACTCAGTACAATTCCAGTTCAAACTTAAGGTACAATACTAACAATGAAATCAGAATAAAGGCACGAAATCATTTCCATACATAAATATCCAATCTTACACCACAAGTTTAAAATACATCCACTTTCCAAAATATACAACTTCCCAAAAGATGTCTAGACAAATACATTCCAAAATTCTAGCCAAAAGAGCCATCAAGTAGGCTTTTTCCATAATCCTTTCCAGATCAACTCCTGTTAAGGAAAACAAATCTAACGGGGTGAGCGGATGCTCGTGAGGCCAAGAAAACATGCAAAACACATAGTTCAGATAGTGATAGCATTTAAGCAAGAATTAAAGCTGTAGCATTCAAGCAATTCACGATTTTCAATTAAACACATTCAATGGGGATACAGGTGCTCTCAAGAGCTAATTTTCACTTGCTTTGCCAAAGTTCAATCCAATACTTCCTCATGATGACACTCCATCACCCGGGTAGGTAATTAAGTCCGTAGAATTTCACTTACTCCATTTATGGTTCTGAGTCGACATGAGAGGTACCTCCCACCCGAATCGGTGTGGTACATACTATCGCTCAGTGGTTGATGAGACATCGCTCCAATCGACTTATACTTTGTTTATGATCCTGAGTCGACATGAGAAGTACCTCCCACCCGAATAGGTGTGGTACATGCTATCGCTTAGGGAATCGATTATACATTTATGGTTCTGAATCGACATGAGTGGTACCTCTCACCCGAATCGGTGTGGTACATGCTATCGCTCAGGGAATCGATTTTAGCACTGAGACGGTATGAGAGGCACCTCTCACCCGAATCGGTGTGGTACATGCTTCCGCTCAGAGCTCACGAGTTAAACGTGTTCATGTACAATTATCAATCATATGTATTCAAGTCTTAAGTACCACATAGTTCAAAGAGAAAGAGGACAAGGGCGTCCCCATGAGTAAAATATGATTTGTCAATAAGATTTATTTCGATCGACATCGAGTCAACACAAATGTAATTTGCAATGGCAACAGTTCACTTAATTCACATAGCAATTCACTTCACACAATTCGAATATCAATTCACATAGCACAATTCAATTGTAGCATCACTTAAGGGAGAATGAGTGCGATAAAGTACACACTCGTCTCAACAATTCCATAATACTCAATTAACAATTTAAAGCATTTATCAACAATTCATGCACTTGACACTCACCAAATCACAATAAGGGAGTAAGTGCAAAAGATCTTTAATGATCCGCTTCGGGATTCTCTTCGAGACCTTCTTGATCGCCTGAAGAAAATGACCAACAATCACCCACACACATTTTCACAAATTCCTTGTTAAATAAGGAAGAATGCACACAATCTTTAAAATTCAAGTCAATGTCCTTATAAGAGCTTCACTTTATCGAAAATCAAGATTCAAAAGTGAGGATTTTAAAGTTACTAAAGAAACTCATATTACCGATGAAATCGGGTTCAAAACAATATACCAATATCAAGATAAGAAGTCAAGTTCCCAAAATTTCATTTTCTAAGAAATCGGCAAATTTCAGCTTTGCGCGTCAAACTTAGAAAAATCAGATCTTGCACCCAGTAGGTCCAAAATTGAAAAAATTATACCGTTGGAAACTTGGTTCAAAGTACTAAAGGTTCCTAGAAGACACTTTTCCAAGATTCTAAATGGAAGACATTCAAATTTAGCTCAAAGTGGCTGATATAAGCATACAAGACAGTTTCGATCATGTTTTTCGGTGAACTTTGGAAATTCGGAAAAATTCATAAAAAGTGAACTAGCCTCTGAAATTCGTAACACAATAAGAATTCCAATCAAGGTTTCAAACACAATGAACAGAACTAGATTTGGAGTTTTGAGTGCCAAAATATAGCAGTTCAAAGTTGGCCAAAATTGAAGACTAATCAAGAATTTCCAGTTTTGAAAGGCAAACTTTGGTGCTTCAGTTGGGTGTCGAAATGGTCTTAGAATAACACCAAGTTTGGTACACACCATCCTCCATATGAAAAATACTTCACTATAAATTTTCACAAAAAAAATCGTACGGGAAGGTAGTTAACAAAACTACCAAAGTTCAATAAATTTCTAAGACAAATCTGTGTTCTTGCTTTCTTTTCCTTTTTCAAACACTTTGCACCATGAAATCAGTCCTATTTTGGTTCATTTGTGAAACCAAGGTCCAAGAAACATTTAATATACATTTTTAGGTGATTGACACCAAAATTTTTGAAACAACATGTCCCAGGTCAAACTAGACCAGTCGGCTAGCAAGAAAGAAGGATTTTCCAGATTTCCAGCTTTGCCGCAGTTTGAAAATTGAACCTTATCTCACTCAATACAACTTGAAATTGAGAATGGTTGGTGGAATTGGAAACTTGATTCAAAAGGCTAATTTTGTCAAAAGAAGTCATTTTGAAAATCAGTTCATAGGTAGTTCGAATTCAAGCGACAAGACGCAGCTTACCACTGTCATCCGCACAGAACGGGAAAATTTGGTGAACTACTACGGTTCACTCAGTTCAAACTAGATGGTGAATTTTATACCGTTGGAAAGATACAATTGTCTAGTTTCAAATGCCACAAACGGCACTTGATTTTGATATCTATACAGAGAGATATGTTCAATTAAATGGACACTGTTCAGACTGCCTGAACACAGTTTTCCAGGTTTGATTAAATTTTGAAATTTCATGTTTTGCTCAACCAATTCAAATGTTTTTTGGTAGAAACTTTCTACACACCATATACAACATATATACATCAGTTTCACAGTCATTTGAGCACCACAAATTTGAAATATAAACAAGGCAAAATAGAACAGATTTCGGCCAGCATTCCTGCGCAATTTCCTTCAATCTTTCCTTCGATTCTCTATCCATAATCATCTTAAACAATGCTTAAACAGCTCAAACCAAGCATTATATCATCATATCAGCCCATACAACCAAGGTGAGAATTCATAGAGCCCACTTCAGCCAATCCAATCCAAGTAATAACAACAATAATGAAGCTACAACCTTCAAAGCCAAGGGTAAAACCCATTAAAGCCAAGAATGAAAGATTAGATGGTGTTTGTAAGCCCTAATGCAACCAAATACAACCAAAATACTCAACCAGACAAGTAGTCAAGTAAATACAATGACAAAGAATATAAGCAATTTTAAAGCACAAAAATAGAGTAACAATAAAGTAAAAGAAATTCAAACCAATCAAACTCCCAAACTTCTTCCAAACTTGGAGTTGAATCCACCAAATAGCTTCTTCAATTGATGGTAGTGCTAACCAACTTGTACAAGTGAAGGCTCACTCCTTCCTCACCCCAAACATACTTTGGTTGAGCAAAGGAATTTTACTACTCTCCAAGTAAACCCTCAACTAGCTACAATTGAAAGCTTACCCACTCAATTAAGAACTACTTTATACAAGTGAGGCAACCTTTATCAAGGTTTTACTACTCCAAGTGATAGGTTCACCTTCACCAAGGTTTTACTCCTCCTAGAGAGTAACCTTCACTTGAGCAACCTCACAACCCAACTTTCCCAACCCCTTATACAACCAACAAAGAATATTTCTACTCAAAGATCTCACTTGTAAGCTTGTATTTAGTGTTGGCAAAAGTCTGTGTCTTCTTGTGTTTTGGGGTATTTATAGAAGGTGAGAAATGGCTCCAAAAGGCTCTCCAACGGTCAAATATTAAATGCTGTCGAAACTAGCCGTTGGCCTGTCGGACGTCCGAACCATTTGCTCTGCGTCGAACCATGCGTCCGAACCACCTATCGGACGTCCGAACCATTTGTTCTGCGTCCGAACCCTGCGTCCGATAGAAGTCAGAATGTTCAACTTTTATTCTTTTTGTGTCGGACGGCCGAAGCAATGAATGAGCGTCCGATCCAAGCGTCCGAAGAGTATCGTCGTCTGTCGGACGTCCGATCCTCTATCGAGCGTCCGATCCTCTACGTCCGAACCTTCATATTTCTTAACTTCTCTTTGATTCAAATCTTTTCGATTCTCTTTTGGATCAATGACCTGTTCTAACAAATTTCTCACATAAAAACATTAGTCCAAATCTACATTTTGGTTTGTTAATCATCAAAACCAAGGACTGATCAACCAAGGTCAACAATCTCCCCCTTTTTTATGATGACAAACAAAATGAAGATTTCTTTGATCAAATAAGTTCAAATAAAACTCCCCCTTAGAAAATGCCAACATACAAAGAAATTTCAATAAATCCTACTCCCCCTTTTGGCATCAATCAAAAAGCAAACTCCCCCTTTATTTTTCAAATCAAGACCATATAGAATGTCAAAACTTTCAAAATACCAATTGTAATTTTTTATAGGGTCCTTGGGAGTTAGTACAACATGATCTAGCAATCCACATGGATTTCATACCTTTTCTCATATTTTTCTTTACATAGCAATCATTTTGCATATGTCCAAATTGGCAACAAAAGTGACACATGATAGAAGTATTTTGCACATAAGTGGATTTAATGCAACTAATTTTCTTACTTCTTATCATAGCAAACTTATTTGTGCCTTGAAAAGATTTGCTTTCTTTTGTTTGAGAAAACTTTTGTTTTTCATTTTGGAGAAACTCGTTCAAGTCATTAATTCTTTTCTTTAACAAATTTTGTTCCTCCAACATTTTTTCATAAAACTTTGTTTTCTCTTCCAACTTCCTTTTCAAATTATTTTTGCAATAAAAAACACCTTTTTGATTTTTTAAATCATCATTTTCCATTCTCAAACATTTGTTTTCTTGAAAAAGTTTGGAGTTTTCTTCCAACAAATCATTTATTTTTGTTTTCAAATCTTTATTTTTAGCATAAGATTCTCTCAAACTTTTATGCATTTTAATCATAAGAATTTGCACATCATCATCTTCATTATCTTCATCACTAGAAGAGTGATAAGAATTTACCTCATCTTCTCCAAAGGCCATTAGTGCCATTTGGGCCAACTCTTCTTTTTCTCTTTTTGAATTGCATTCATCCCATGTAATTTTGCAATCTCCTCTTGAACTTCTCTTGTTGAAGATCTTCTTGAAACTTTTGATGTGAGGAGTTATATCATTGTCCACTTCCATGTTTTCATTACCCATGAAGGATGGGTTATCCCCCACTTGAGATGCTTTAAAAGCTATGCCTCTCTTATACATTCTTGCATTTTCTTCCTCTTGCACTTTGAATTTCAGCTTTAATTCATAAGAGGTTAGGGAATTCACAAGAGATTCAATGGACATAGAATTTAAATCCTTTGCCTCTTCTATAGCATTTATTTTGTTTTCCCATTCTTTTGGCAAGGCATTCAAAATCTTTCTATTTTTCTCACCCAAAGAATATTCTTTTCCAAGCAATTTAAGATCTTGAATAATGTCACAAAATCTACTACACATCTTATCAACATTTTCAAGAGGATGCATTTTGAAAAATTCATATTGAGAAACAAGCAAAGATTTCTTTTGTTCTTTAATATCTTGGTTACCTTCATGAAATTCACACAATTTATCCCAAATATCTTTAGCTGATTTACAATGTCACGGCCCCACCTCCCCCTAAGGCGAACCAGAGGGTTCGGCGGGCCGCCTGCCCGGCTCTCACCGGGACTCAGTCGTTCACTACAGTCCTCAATTAAAAACAAGATACAATCTCAAATATAAATCAAAGGTCCCAAAACTTTACATATCAAAAGCGAAGCGTCCACGCTTCCGCAGCGCCACTCTGATCCTTGATCACAATTAGTATACAGGAGGAAGTCCAAAACTAGACTATTACACATCCAATCAATTCTAAACGTTCAATACAATCCCAATATGAATGATTACACAAAAGGAAATCCAAATTCAATCCATACATGAGATAATCCACGAATAAACACTACAAGCCCTTCCTTCGCCTTGAACCCTGTGGAGGGGAATAAAACATTTTTGGGGTGAGCTAAAAGCTCAGCGAGTAACCAATAAAATCAGTAAGCAAATCAGTTTCACAGTCGTTCATTTCAATGATGTCATGATTCCAAGATCAAATGTACATTTATTGCTCTCGTGAGCCAGTGTAATCGTTGTACTTAAACACCCAACGCTCCAAACAAACATTTAACAGTAAACAGTCAGAGGGGGAGCCATTTGCTCCAGATGAACAGTACACAGAGGTGGAGACGTTGGTGTTCAGCACACAAATTTCAAGTACTCATTTAAGCCAAAACATGTCATGGGCCACATGCAAGCACTCATGATATGCAATCAAGTAAATAGTGCAAGAAACGGTTCATAAGAAGCTTTAACAATAGTTTGGGGTCACTCACCTCCACGGCTCAGAAATCATCTAGCATATAACATTGCCTTGCTCAAATCCAAGTCTTAGATCACAAACTCAATGCAAACAAGTCCCTTCAAAGTTCGGACAGCACTTCCCCTGAATTTGCTAACTTTTCCAGCCATCATGGCTTCATTATTTTCTCAACCAGTCCCAAAGGTACACACACAACAACAAGCTCATCCAATAGCCATTCAGCAAGCTCCAAGTAGTACTCGTACAAGTCAAGCTAGGGAAAAGTCCGAAAATGAAGGTTTAGCTCAAACCAGAAAAATAGTTTTGACGTCCTTTTGCGGTAATGGCACAAATTGCACTACCATTATCGGATTAGGGTGTAAGACCCACAATTTCGAAGCTAAGAACCAGGGCTATAACAATGTAGAAGGTCACTCAGTCCAAATCCCAGCACAACTAAGTCAAAAATGCAGAATACCAAACCAGAACCGTAATTGCAGGTTTACAAATTACACTATGCTGTAACTCGCCCAACTCAGTCTACACAGGTCCAAATGCATTGATTCCAAAGGAATATGATAGCTAAGACATCAAGCTACATTTCATCAGAAGACACAAACATCCAAATCCAAAGCAATTCCAGTCAAAACAGACGATTACAAGCACAGTTCGCACATTCTGATCACCCAGAACAGCAACAGTAAAAACGACATAACTCACTCTACACTACTCCAAATGACCTAAAATTTTACAGGCATATCAAACACATCAATACCTACAACTTTCATGTTTTAAGAAAAGGCCAATTCGGCCTCTAACCATATGATCCAAAACCGGACAGAAAAGGGGTGATAAAACCCTAACTTTCCACAATTCAATCCAAACCCAAAATTGGTTGCAATTATCACTAATTCACACCTACTAGAGTCATTCCCCCTCATTATCAACCATCATAGATGACCACAACATCACATTCATATTAAACCAGAAAATTCCTCAAAAATATAAAAAACTTCACCAAATCACTTCAAATCAAGAAATAAATCACAAATATCATCACTTTAGCCACTACTAAGCATAACTTAAGCATCATTAGGTGTAGGAGTATGTTCAATCATCACTTACCTAGTATACAAGAGAAGAGGAGTTGTAGACCACCTTAGCTCTTCCAAAAACTTCACCAAACTCACCACTAACACTAAATGGAAAGATTGTATGGAGTGGAAACTAGTTGGTGTGATTGATTTGGATGATTTGAGCTAGTGGAAAGCTTGAAGATTGAAGAAGTTTTCTTCCTTCTTGGCAAGAGAGAGGGCCGGCCACAAGGTGAAAGAAAATGGTGATTTTTTTGTGAAATTTTTAGATATTTAACCAATTTTGGTCAAAAGTCAAAAAAAGGTGAATAGTGTTCTTAAGTCAAAACCAATCACCAAGTGACACGTGGCACTCCATTAATGCATTCCTATCCTTTCTTTTCTCTCTCACATCAATCATTTCACACACTCTACTTATCTCTTAACACCCGATAAATTTCAACCAGTATCCGGAATTTAACCTAATTGGCCGAATTTTTTCGAACTTTTCGCACTAGTGGGGGGCCCACATCCGTTATACACTCTTAATTTCTCAAAACCTATTTGATACTAGAAAAATCATCCAAAAACTATATCTGCTCATTAAAAATATCTAGAAAATTTCCCTACTAAAGAAAACGCAGAAAACAAGCCATTAAATAAATAAAACCTAAGAAAATGGGAAAAGTACGGGTTCTCAAACTCATTTTTTTTTTTTTGGGCGTCACATACAACCTTTAATTCTACTAGATTCATTTACATCTAATGCATTGCACAATATATACATGGCCTTGGCATTCAAAGAAAGGTATCTCTTGTCTTTTTCATTCAATTCTTGTCTAGTCTTTAATCTATTCAAATTAGTGGTAGAGTCAACTATTCTAGTTTCATAAGGACCATCTTCTACCACATACCATAATTCAATATAAACGGATTGTAAGAAAATCATCATTCTTTGTTTTCACATGCTAAAATGAGAACCATTAAACATAGGTGGTCTATCAATAGATTGCCCTTCTAAAAAAGAAACATTTATGGTTGCCATGATCTTTACTCTAAGCGGTTAAGCTTAATCTCTAGGAGACCAAGCTCTGATACCAATTGTAAGGATCGAAGACAACCAATCGAAAAGCCAATCAATAAGCAATTAAAAGATCACAATATAACAATAAGTAAATAAAAGGGAAAGAATTGCAAACCAATTAACTACACAGCTCCTCTTGAGCTTGTAGATTAATTCAAATAAGCTTTTTCAAATTGATGAATTACAATCACTCTTGCGTACAAAGGAAGGTTCACCTCCTCCTTGCCCCGAACACCACTCGGTCAAGCCAGGACGTTTTACTATCCCTCAGGACAACCCTCACAGAGCTACACTCATGAAAGATTCACTCACAAATGAAAAGCTTACAATGAACCTCACACCACTAAGACTACAAATCTTCTTTGATGAGTATTTTCTCACTAAAATCACTCTAGATCTTTTGTATCTTCAGTGTGCCAAAGTTGTTTGAAGTGTCTGACCAACCACTATTTATATAGGACCAAGAAAGTGCCTCATTAATGCTTCCAACGGATAGAAAGTAGCTGAACAGTCAACTAGCCGTTGGTAGTGTCGGACGTCCGATAGCCCTGTTTTATGCGTCCGACAGCAGGCAGTGAGTTTCAGAAATTTTCTTCAATTCTTTCGGACGTCCGGTGCAAGCTCTTTGTGCGTCCTACAGCAAACAAACAGATTTGAGAAATTATCTTGTTTCTATCGGACGTCTGGTAGAGACATATTCAGCGTCCGATAGTTTCGTCGACTTCGAAGGATCCTATTGGACGTCCAAAGCATGCATCCGAAGTTGTGCAATGATTATCGGACGTTCGATCCTGACTTCTTGAGCGTCCGACAGCTTCAGCATACTTTGTCATCTTTCAATTGTACTTGATCTTTGGAACTAATTTGTTTCATAACTGAATAGATCTTTTAAGAGACATTAGTAACATCCATTTGTTTTGTAAACATCAAAAGATAGGGATCAAGATCAACAATCTCCCCCTTTTTGATGATGACAAAACAATGGATGGAAAGAAACAAAAATAAGTATAAGCTCCCCCTCAATCATTGCAACCAAAACTTTTAAGAGCCAAACTCATAATCTCAGAATAACTCCCCCTTACACATTGCATCCATTTCTCCCCCTTTTTGTCATCATAAGAGTAAAAATCAACTACTATAATCCAGCAACAATAACAGAGAATTCAATATTCCAAGAAAAAATAGAAAAATGACAGCAATCACAGCAAATCATCATGAGATCAGCATTATTCTTTTATCTCTCTTTTTGACATCATATAGATTCAGTAGTATTCAAAGATATCAGCGAAAACTCAGATCAAAGTATCAAAAGAAAAAATATTATGAACAAGAATCACTGCAATGATTAGACAAAACCTCCTACTTGTTAAAATTAGCATCATGTCTAACTATCCACATGCATTTCATGCCTCTTCTCATATTCTTTCTCACATAACAATCACTATTCATGTGACCTTTTTGACAACAAAAATTACACATAACCAAAGAGTTATTTACATGAACAGATTTAATAAATCTTACTTGTCTTCTCCTATGGATAGCAAACTCATTTGAATTAGAATTCAACCTATTCTTTTGAAAACAGACTTGTTTCTTGTGTTTAAGCAACTCATTTAGACCATCCATTCTTCTTTTCAAATCACCTTGTTCCTTTTTGAACAAATCACAAAGCTTTGCTTTTCTATCAAGCTCAAAATGTAAAGCAGTCTCACTCTTTTTGAAGTAATCATTTTCAGCAATCAACTTTTTGTTTTGTTGAAAAAGATTTGCATTATCTCGAAGTAAAAAATTAATTTTCTGTTTTAACTCCTTGTTTCTAGCATAAGATTCTTTCAAACTATTGTGACAGCCCCACCTCCCCCTAAGGCGAACCAGAGGGTTCGGCGGGCCGCCTGTCCGACTCTCGCCGGGACTCAGTCGTTCACTACAATCCTCAAATGAATTACAAGAATAAACCTCAAATATTACAATATAAATCTCCAATATACATCAAATTCTCCAAAAATTACATGTCATAAGCGAAGCGGAAACAATTCTCAACTATACATAAAATGATTTTCAAATCCAAATTGTACAAAACATAGGCCATCCAGTCACGTGCACAAGTACTACAAGTCCTTCCTTCGCCTTGAGCCCTATGGAGGGGAATAAAATATTTTTGGGGTGAGCTAGAAGTTCAGCGAGTAACCAGTATAATCATTAAACAAATATATTTCACAATGTTGCATTTCGATCATTTCAATGATGTCATGATTCAGAGATCAAATGTTCGTTTAGTGCTCTCGTGAGCCAGGGAAATCATAGCACTTGAACACCCAACGCTCAAATAGATCGTTTATCATTAACATTAACATTAAGAGGGAGCCCCTTCTTGAGCTCCAGATAAACATGAACATGAACCATAAACAGAGTGGAGACGTTGGTGTCCAGTACAAGACTTTCCCAGAACTCATTGAAGCCAAATCATGTCATGAACTTACATGCAAGCACGCATGATATGCAATCGAGTACATAATGCAAGAAACATTTCACAAGTACTTTGGAAATAGTTTAGGGTCACTCACCTCCACGGCTCAGAAATCATCCAGCATATAACATTGCCTTGCTCAAATCCAAGTCTTAGATCGCAAACTCAATGCAAACAAATCCCTTCAAAGTTCGGACAGCACTTCCCCTGAATTTGCTAACTTTTCCAGCCATCATGGCTTCAATTATTCCTCATCCAGTCCCAAAGGTACACACACAACAACAAGTTCATCCAATAGCCATTCAGCAAGCTCCAAGTAGTACTAGTACAAGTCAAGCTAGGAAAAAGTCCGGAAATGAAAGTTAAGCGCAAAACCAGAAAAACAGTTTTGACGTCATTTTGCGGTAATGGTACCAAAGGCGCTACGATTGTCGGATGAAGGTGCAAGACCCACCGTTTCGAAGCTAAAAGATAGGATGAAGGTGCAAGACCCCAAAAATATTTTATTCCCCTCCATAGGGCTCAAGGCGAAGGAAGGACTTGTAGTACTTGTGCATGTGACTGGATGGCCTATGTTTTGTACAATTTGGATTTGGAAATCATTTGATGTATAGTTGAGAATTGTTTCCGCTTCGCTTATGACATGTAATTTTTGGAGAATTTGATGTATATTGGAGATTTATATTGTAATATTTGAGGTTTATTCTTGTAATTCATTTGAGGATTGTAGTGAACGACTGAGTCCCGGCGAGGCTGGGCAGGCGGCCCGCCGAACCCTCTGGTTCGCCTTAGGGGGAGGTGGGGCTGTCACAGTTGGTATCAGAGCTTAGGCTTCAGATCTCTGTAGTGTATCCTAGGCTTGAAGTTTAGGATGCCGGACTGTGGGATTGATTTGACTCTTGAGAGATTTTTTTGCGGGATGTCTTGACTTGATTGGTACAAGATGGAATGTCGAGGACGACATTCTTTAAGGAGGGGAGATTGTGACGCCCCGAAAAGTATAAGTGTGAGAACCCGAAAATTTTCTAATTTTCTAGGGTTTATTTTTTAAACGCCCGCCTTTTCTACATTTTCTTGATTAGAAAAATTTCGCAGATAAAGTTTATGAGCAAAAATAGTTTTAAAATGATTTTTCTGGTATCGGTTAGTTTTTGAGAAATTAAGAGCGTATTTTGGACTTTTCTAACTTTACTAAAACCAATTTGGACCCAAAATACGCTCTTAATTTCTCAAAAACTAACCGATACCAGAAAAATCATTTTAAAACTATTTTTGCTCATAAACTTTATCTGGGGAATTTTTCTAATCAAGAAAATGTAGAAAAGGCGGGCGTTTAAAAAATAAACCCTAGAAAATTAGAAAATTTTCGGGTTCTCACACTCATACTTTTCGGGGCGTCACAACTATCATGCAATTTTATAATGAAATGTTCAAGATCATCTTCAGTTTCATCATCACAATCAGATTGAGAGTTAGAAGATGTTACCTCATCATCTCCAATGGCCATGAAAGCCAATTGAGCAGATTGATCTTCCTCTTCAATTTCACCATCGGAATTGCATTCATTCCATGTGAATTAAAATTTGTTTATTCTTGGTTTTCTTCCTTCTTTCTTCTTCATCACTGGACAGTCACTTGTATAGTGTCCAGGTTGGCTGCATTCAATGCACTGATCAGTTTGCTTTTTGTTGAACTCTAGCTTCCCTTTGTTTCTCGAGTTGTTGAAC
>NC_040040.1:38571338-38698327 GCF_003713205.1 Coffea eugenioides
TTCCGGAAAACAGTTCAAAAGTAAATAATGGCAAGAAACGGTTCAATAAAATAATTTAGAAATAGTTGAGGTCACCTCCACCTTCCATGCTCAAAACCTTCCATCATATTGCATTACTTCACTCAAGTCCAAGCCCTAAAGCACAAACGCAAAGCAATCAAGCCCATTCAAAATTCGGACAGCATTTCCCCTGAATTTGCTAACTTTTCCAGCCATCATGGCTTCATTATTTCCTCATTCCAACCCAAGGGTACACACACAACAAAAGTTCATCCAATAGCCATTCAGCAAGCTCCAAGTAGTACAAAGACAAGTCAAGCTAGGGAAAAGTCCGGAAATGAAAGTTAAGCTCAAAACCAGAAAAACAGTTTTGACGTCATTTTGCGGTAATGGTGCCAAAAGCAGTACGATGGTCGGATGAAGGTGCAAGACCCACCGTTTCGAAGCTAAGAACCAGGGCTACAACAATGTAGAAGTTCACTCAGTCCAAATCCCAGCACAACTAAGTCATATATGCCAAATACCAAACCAGAACCGTAATTGCAGGTTTACAAATTACACTATGCTGTAATCAGTACAACTCAGTCTAAACAGGTCCAAATGCAGAAATTCCAAAGGCATATGGTAGCTAGGACATCAAGTTACATTTCATCAGAAGACCTGAACACCCAAATCCAAAACAATTCCAGTCAAAACAACCCATTTCAGACGCAGTTCTTACATCCTGATGAACCCACAACAGCAACAGTAAATTCGGCTTATCTCATTCGACACTACTCCAATTGACCTGAAATTTTACAGGCACCCTTAAAACATCAATACCTACAACTTTCATGTTTTGAGCCAAGGCCAATTCGGCCTCTATCTAGGACCAAAAATTTCGGACAGAATGAAGAACCAAGAACCCTAATTTTCCAGATTCTTCCAAAACAGAATTTACTTGCAATTAATCACTTTTTCCACCTCCTAGCTTCCTCAACTATCATTTCCAATCATCATACATAACCACATAATAACAATCATATGAGAACAGAAAAATCCTAATTAAATATAAAACTTCACTAATTTCAACCAAAATCATGAAATCATCCATAAAATCACTTATTCAACCACCACCAATCACTAATTGAACATTATCAAGATCAAAGGAAGAATTCCCTAGTTACTCACCTTGCAAGCTCAAGAAAGTAAGCAACTTAGCACCAATTTCTTCCAAACAACTCCACAACCAACCTCAATATCACCAAACTAAGAAGTTCTATGGAAAAATTTGAAGATTAAACGGTTGAATTGAAAGATTGGAGCTTGAAAATTGAGAGAGTTTTCTTTCCTTTGTTCCTAGCAAGAAATTCGGCCAAGAGCTTCAAAATAAGAAGAATTTTGGGTCAATTTTGGTTTAAATGGTAAAGGCATGAATAGTGGTCAAAAGGTCAAAAAGGTAAGAATAAATCCTCAAGTGACACATGTCCTCTTCATTAATTGCTTGCCTAACTTTTTGTCTCTCTTACACAAATATCTTAACACATTGTAAAATAATATCACTTAATACAAAATTCCAACAAGTTGTCAAAAATATAATGCATTTACCGCACTTGCGGGTCCCACGTCCAAAATACGCTTTTAATTTCTCAAAAACTAACCGATACTAGAAAAATCATTTTAAAACTATTTTTGCTCATAAACTTTATCTGGAGAATTTTTCTAATCAAGAAAATGTAGAAAAGGCAGGCGTTGAAAAAAAATAAACCCTAGAAAATTAGAAAATTTCCGGGTTCTCAAACTCATTTTTTTCGGGGCGTGACAATCTCCCCTCCTTAAAAGAATGTCGTCCTCGACATTCCCTCTTGTACTAATCAAGTCAAGACATCCCGCAAGAATCACTAATACTTCAAACCAAACCCACAGTCCGGCATCCTAAACTTCAGGCCTAGGATACACTATAGAGATCTGAAGCCTAAGCTCTGATACCAACTGTCACGGCCCCACCTTCCCCTAAGGCGAACCAGAGGGTTCGGCGGGCCGCCTGCCCAGCTCTCGCCAGGACTCAGTCGTTCACTACAATCCTCAAACAAATACAAGATAAAATCTCAAATATAAATCAAATATTCCAACATTTACATATCAAAAGCGAAGCGTCCACGCTTCTACTGCGCCACTCTGATCCTTGATACCAACTATTATACAGGAGGAAGTCCAAAACTAGCCTATTACACATCCAATCAATTCTAAACGTTCAATACAATCCCGATATGAATGATTACATAAAAGGAATCCAAATTCAATCCATACATGAGATAATCCACGAAAAAACACTACAAGCCCTTCCTTCGCCTTGAGCCCTGTGGAGGGGAATAAAACATTTTTGGGGTGAGCTAGAAGCTCAGCGAGTAACCAGTAAAATCAGTTATCAAATCAGTTTCACAATCGTTCATTTCAATATCAATAATTCAAGAAACATTTACAATGGAAAGCGATAGTAACATTCATGAAAAGGATACGTTCGTTCTCCTGTCATTTCATTTCATTTGGTTTCATTCGTGCATTCATTCACCCCGTCCCTGGCTTTTGGTCAGGCTCCACCAACCTACAAGGTAATACTCGAGTATACCGAAACGTTCACCCAAGTTCCTAGTCGCCCGACCGAGTCCGCTTCTGGCTCGAGATGACCGGTAACAAGGGGCAATGGCCAGTTCAGCCCAAAAGGCTTACATTCTGCGCAATGCATTTAATCATTAATCATTGAAAATTTCATATTTATTTAGGTCGAGTGCGATAAAGTACACACTCGCCTAGAAAACTCGTTTTAACAATCATTGAAAGCAAAATCGATAATAACAAGACACTGATATGCAAGCACGCATGATATGTAAGAAAACAGTTCCAAAATTAACTTTGAAAACAGTTCAAAAGTAAATAATGCGGGAAAGCGGTTCAAAAGTAAATTGGAAACAGTTCAAAAGTAAATAATGCAAGAAACGGTTCAAAAGTAAATTCGGAAACAGTTCAAAAGTAAATAATGCAAGAAACGGTTCATAAATAATTTTAGAAATAGTTTGAGGTCACTCACCTCCATGGCTCAGAAACCATCCATCATATTGCATTACTTCACTCAAGTCCAAGCCCTAAAGCACAAACGCAAAGCAATCAAGCCCATTCAAAATTCGGACAGCATTTCCCCTGAATTTGCTAACTTTTCCAGCCATCATGGCTTCTATTTCCTCATTCCAACCCAAGGGTACACACACAACAAAAGTTCATCCAATAGCCATTCAGCAAGCTCCAAGTAGTACAAAGACAAGTCAAGCTAGGGAAAAGTCCGGAAATGAAAGTTAAGCTCAAAACCAGAAAAACAGTTTTGACGTCATTTTGCGGTAATGGTGCCAAAAGCAGTACGATGGTCGGATGAAGGTTCAAGACCCACCGTTTCGAAGCTAAGAACCAGGGCTACAACAATGTAGAAGTTCACTCAGTCCAAATCCCAGCACAACTAAGTCATATATGCCAAATACCAAACCAGAACCGTAATTGCAGGTTTACAAATTACACTATGCTGTAATCAGTACAACTCAGTCTAAACAGGTCCCAATGCAGAAATTCCAAAGGCATATGGTAGCTAGGACATCAAGTTACATTTCATCAGAAGACCTGAACACCCAAATCCAAAACAATTCCAGTCAAAACAACCCATTTCAGACGCAGTTCTTACATCCTGATGAACCCAGAACAGCAACAGTAAATTCGGCTTATCTCATTCGACACTACTCCAATTGACCTAAATTTTACAGGCACCCTTAAAATATCAATACCTACAACTTTCATGTTTTGAGCCAAGGCCAATTCGGCCTCTATCTAGGACCAAAAATTTCGGACAGAATGAAGAACCAAGAACCCTAATTTTCCAGATTTCTTCCAAAACAGAATTTACTTGCAATTAATCACTTTTTCCACCTCCTAGCTTCCTCAACTATCATTTCCAATCATCATACATAACCACATAATAACAATCATATGAGAACAGAAAAATCCTAATTAAATATAAAACTTCACTAATTTCAACCAAAATCATGAAATCATCCATAAAGTCACTTATTCAACCACCACCAATCACTAATTGAACATTATCAAGATCAAAGGAAGAATTCCCTAGTTACTCACCTTGCAAGCTCAAGAAAGTAAGCAACTTAGCACCAATTTCTTCCAAACAACTCCACAACCAACCTCAATATCACCAAACTAAGAAGTTCTATGGAAAAATTTGAAGATTAAACGGTTGAATTGAAAGATTGGGCAAGATTGGAGCTTGAAAATTGAGAGAGTTTTCTTTCCTTTGTTCCTAGCAAGAAATTCGGCCAAGAGCTTCAAAATAAGAAGAATTTTGGGTCAATTTTGGTTTAAATGGTAAAGGCATGAATAGTGGTCAAAAGGTCAAAAACGTAAGAATAAATCCTCAAGTGACACATGTCCTCTTCATTAATTGCTTGCCTAACTTTTTGTCTCTCTTACACAAATATCTTAACACATTGTAAAATAATATCACTTAATACAAAATTCCAACAAGTTGTCAAAAATATAATGCATTTACCGCACTTGCGGGTCCCACGTCCAAAATACGCTTTTAATTTCTCAAAAACTAACCGATACTAGAAAAATCATTTTAAAACTATTTTTGCTCATAAACTTTATCTGGAGAATTTTTCTAATCAAGAAAATGTAGAAAAGGCAGGCGTTGAAAAAAAATAAACCCTAGAAAATTAGAAAATTTCCGGGTTCTCAAACTCATTTTTTTCGGGGCGTGCGTCACAATACCTATTGGGTATCACAATTAATGTGATTGGCACCAATTAAACTTTGAAGAGATATTTTCAGCCCTTCGATACCCTCTTAGGTCTAGGGTTTGCATTCATATAGTACGTCCAAATGTAATAAATTCATAGGTTAAAATAAGAAAATCTTTGACTAAATCACGCAACTAGTTTTGGCTAGGTTGAAAGAGTGCCTTGGATTTTATCCTTGCCTTCCCTTTCTTCAAATGTGACTCCCGAACATGTTTCTTTGATTTTCGTAGACTTGGAGTCGTTTAAAAAGGGTTTTCTACTTTTTCTTTAAAAATTCATTTTTAGGTGACTTGGTACACCTTAACTCTATACCAAGTGGCGATTCCGATTTTTTATTCAAAAATCCTTTTTAAACTATAATTTGGGCCCAAATCGTCGTATTACAAGTCCCATTTAGGCCAATTTTTTTTCTTAATCAAAAATTCATTTTCCAATAAAAAATTGAATTAAAATTCACTTTTTTAAACCATTTATTTTTATTTTTTTTAAAAAAATGGGGCGCGGCAGCTGGCGACTCCACTGGGGAGTTAGAGAGTCCAAGCAAATTTGATTTAGTCAATCTTTTTCTTCTTTTAACCTTTTCATATATCACATTTGGAGGTTTATGGTTGCATTTTTTCCTTTTTTAGGATTTTCTTGCATTTCACACGTACAAATCGTCTTGATATCTGTATGTGGTGATAAATGATGTGTTTATTCCTTTTATTTACTTATATGTATCGCGCTTGCATTTTGGGGAGGGGGGTTAGCCACCCTAGAACCGTCGCCCGCATTCTATGGTATTCGATCCTTCCCTTCGATAGGGGCACTTCATATGTGTATACGCTTTACTTTATATCCCTTATTTCTTTTTTACTTTTAGTGGCTTGTCACGCCACTCCACCCTATTAGGATTAGGCGACCTACTTCGACATGTGATTGTGACATGATGTGTGCGTAGCATGATCTGAGGGGTCACTCAATTTTTCGCTTTAAGCTTTGGGTTGATAGCCTTTTGCTTATGGTCGAAGGTTGAGGATTATTTGATAGATTTACTCAAACACGTAGCCGTGACACGATGTGTGCGTAGCGGTGTTTGGGGAATTGCTCGAGCCACCGACAAAGGGCCTTGGAATTGATGACCCTTGGCCACGAGTCTAAAGGCTTGGGGACCTGAGCTTATCGAGTCTAGATGCATTAGTGAGCCCCAACCTCATGCATCCATGATTAGATTACCTAGGTTAGAGTCGACCATACCCAACTAGGAACACTAACCACGAAGGGAGGGATCCCACCCCTCTTTCTTTAATTTTCTTTTTACTTTTTGTATCATCTAATTGCCTAATGTGTTATGTGTTATCTGTTGAACTAACGTTTCCTTGTTTTTTCATCTTTTGCCTTCACAAACACTAGGAGATAAGAGATTTGACATGATCCTCTTCAAGAACCTACCCTTTTAGATAGGTTATTGCATGTTTAAGATTTCGATGTATTGCATTTATAGGTTAATAATTGCATATCATTTTAGCCCCACCCTGGCATACAAAGGGTCCCGTTAGGTCATGCTTTCGTTGCATATTTAATTGTTTTGATAAAATTGGCATCATGCATAAACCTTAGAGGGAATGCCATTTAGGTGATCCCACGATAGGAATAAGCCGCCTTGTGTCTCGGATATGTAATCCAATGAGACTGGCACGTCTATATTTTTTGTACCATCCAAAGGGTAGTGCACGAGATAGGGTAGGATCTGATCTTTTTGAAGACGGTGAAGCAATTTTTGCACATTAGAATATGAGTATCTAATAATCAACTTTTGGCCATTTTAATATAGTTGGTAAAACTCTCTTGCGTAAAGGACATTAATTTAAAGAAATTCACAAATAATTTCTCATTATTGAGACGATAAATAGATCGAGGCAAAATCTTGATTTTAGAAGACTCATAGACTAGTGCATTGTAATGATTTTTTGAAATTACCAGTGGACAGACAATTCAATCGATTTTTTTATATACCTTCAATTTCATTCAATCCATTTGATCAATTTATTCATTTCATCCAACCCATTTTATCCATTTATTTATTTCTAGATCAATCCGGTCAATTTTGAATAAATCATCAATTTCATTCAATTCATTTGACCAGTTTATTCATTTTTATGTCAATCCTGTCAATTTTGAATAAATTATCAATTTCAAATAATCTGTTTGGCCAGTTTACCCATTTTTAGGGTGATTTAACCAATTTTGAATAAATCATGAAATTCATCCAATTTATTTTATCAATTCATTCATTTTTAAGACAATCTAGTCATTTTTGAATAAATCATTCATTTGACCAATTTACCCTTTTTTAGGGTGATCCAATCAAATTTTTAGATAAATCATCAATTTCATCCGATCCGTTTGACCCGTTTATCCTCTTTTAAGGTTTCGGTCTAAGGTTCACTGAATAACCTAGTCGAAACGTTGCAATCCTGTCAAGAGTAGGCTCTTTCACACATCATTTTATGTGTCGATCAAAACAAGCAATCCATTCGGACTTTGTCCTCATTTTAGGACAAATGTCTCTTCTCATTCCAATTGGCCAAATTTTTCAAATTATTTTTCACTCAGTAAGTTGGTCGGATTCATCAGGTATTGTATGTGCCTACCCTAGAAGATTGCATTCTCATGTTAGGCCTACCATTGGCACAAAAAGGGTCCCCCAATAGGACATGCATCCAAATTACCTCAATATATACTAACTCGTGTCTTTTTCTTTTTCTTTCTTTTCTTTTTGGCAGCAGTTAATCAAAGGGGAAAAAGGGTTTTTCTAAATTTTCAGATAATTGCAAACATAGCTACAAGAAGAAACCCCATCGTCACACGATCTCGTAGTCGGGTTTTGAGAAATCGCGAGAAATCGTGTAAACATGAGTATGCACCCGGAATCGTCCGATAGGCCTGTAACGACATCATCAACTAACTTGGCGAATCTAGGAGTTTAACTGAGCGAAGTACTAAACAGATTCAATGAGCTGAGTATAGAGGTGACTGCACAACGACGTATGATTGATCAGTTAGTTGCTGGTAGCAACAGTGGTGTTCAGCATAATCCCTTACCTGCTAGTCAACCTACCTATTCATATCCTTACCCATATTATCCAAACCCATGCCCTGTTAGCCACACTCGACCTCAGCCAGACTATGCAAACCTACCTATACTACCTGTCCCAATTTTTCAACCCAATTTTCAAACTCGACTTCGCCCTCCTTATAATCCAAGACTTGCTCAACCAAGCAACCGAACATATCCTCTAAATCGTAAAATTCGAAACCCCACCCTATATCGAACCTTCACTAATCTAGGCCAACCCATTGATCAGTTGTACGAACAACTCAAAATCGCAGAGAAGATTGGTACCAAGCCTCCCAAAATCTATCATAAAGGATTTTCCAGTGATTATGATCTTCAGGCTGTCTGCGCTTATCATTCTGGAACTCCCGGGCATTCCACTAATAATTGTAGGGCATTGAAGCATAAGATCCAGGACATGATCGAAACAGGAGATATAGTGTTAGGGGAAAAGAAAGAACAAGGACTGAGCTCAAGTACGAATCCTTTTCCTGAACACAGGGACACCACTTTTGAGGCATTTAGTCCCAATGAGGAAAGTTGAAAATCCTGGAAGGGGCTGAACTAGTGAGATCCCTCCCTCTTGAAGGGAGTTTCGGTAAATGTGGGGAATTGTCTTTGGTTCAAATCCATGAAAATCATGCGTGTATCTTTTGTTTAACTATGTTTTTTGTAAATAGTTTTCAATCAAGTGGCTTTTGAAGACACATCTTGTTTAACAAGTAACATGCTGTTAAGTTTGACCTTTATTTTGAAATTCAATAAAATGTACAGTTTTATATATACTATGTTACTTACGCATTCTTTTCAGATGGCCAAGAATAAAATCCTCAGACCCTTTTGGACATCACTGATCCAAAGTTTGATGGTAGAAATATCTCACGAATGTAAGTTTGAATTTCAAAATGAAAGGAGTAATGAGGAGACATCCGAAAATATTTCAAAGAGGCCTGAATGGTATAAAGAGAAACTCGAGCCGAACTAGGGTCAATGTCAAGGGAATAAAATTAGCATTCATTTGAATGAGAAGTAGAAAGAGTGGCATAATAAGAAGAGCAAGCCACGACTAGTCGAAAAAGGAGATGAAGTGTTAAAATTGATTTTGCCAGTGCAAAGAGGAGGCTAAGGGCAGGCTTGCCTCAAATTGGCAAGGTTCTTTTATTGTCCAAAAAAGTATTGCCTGGGGGACACTTGTTCTAGCAGTAATGGATGGACAATTTTTCCCTCAACCTATCAACTCAGACATGTGTACGAAGTTCTTTATTTGATTATGCAAATTTCTTTTAGAAGTTACGCAAGGGACGAGACAAAAGTCAGGATATCTTCCTTTCCAATCAAAACATTTCATCCCTAGTTATCCCCTTTGAGCTATCAGAACAATAATTTTCGTTTGGTAGCCCCTAAGAATTGCAAACCCCACACTGGGGCAAATTTATATTTGAAAGAGAGATGATTGAAAAAAGAGAAAAATCAAAAAGAAAAGAAAAACCCCACACTGGGGCAAATTTAGTTTTCTAAAGAAAAATGCAAAAGTGAGGAAAATGCAATGAAGAAAATGCAAAGAGAGAAAAATCTAATCAAACTGGGGCAAATTTTCCTTAGTTTCGTTCAAAAATTGGAGATAATTTCAAAATGATGCAATCTCAGGTTATTTCACACATTTCATCAAATCTACTTTCAAGCTTCAACCTTTTTCAAAACACCCCACCGGATCTCATTGCAAAAACTCAAAGTTCTGGCTTTCGTCACTTGCTATATTTCTATTGGAAATTTTCTAAATCATATGGCAAGTGATGTCCATAATGCTTTCACCTAAATTTATGAGGGAAGAGCATTCTACTGATGCCAGAAATCTTCAATTCACATTCTTGAGTCGATAATGGTCAAGGTTTTCCATTATTTCTTAGGTGAAAACTCGAAAGGGCACCTCAAAAAAAAAAAAGAAGAAGAAAAAAAAAGAAAAAAAAAAGGAAAAAAGAAAAAAGAATAGAAAAAAGAAAAATAAAACAAAAAGGGTGGGGGCGACCTTAGCGAAAACTCGAAAGGGCACTAAGGTAGAGGTTTTCTCAAGAGCAGGCATGAGTTGAAACAGCTGGTGACTCGGTATTTGGATTTCTCCTCATCTTTGTAGTGCTTTCGCCAACACAAAACTCCGGAGCAGAGATATTCAAAAGGGCCAAGGATGACGTTTCATGCCAAAGGCCACTTTATTTTGATTCTCTTTACAACGATGTTTTGCAATATTTTGCAATCATTTGTTCAATAAAGGTTTTGCATTGTACATTGTCAGTTTATGGATAACATAATTATAATTCAATTTGTTTCTTCTGCATCTTGCATCATGATATCAAAATAGGTTTTGCATGATCATTTTATGTCGTAAAATAAGTCTTGCACACAGTATATGATCATAATAATTGGATTTGGGCAAGTGACAATCCCTTGATTTACTAAAAGAGTATTTGGATCTGTTCATCCCTGGGAAAGCACAATGGAACAACGAACAGTTGACAACCTTGATTCCAGATAGAGAAGTTTGTCTCAATGGAATGTCAGAAATCGAAAGTCTCAAAAGGGCTTGATGACAAAATAGCTTGCCAAACAAAAAATGGACATCATGGACGATAAGATTGGGAAAGGTCGCACGAAGACTCATGTTTACACGATTTTTGAAGGCGAGCGGATACAATGATGGTGGCAATTTCTTTGTTTTTCTCTTTTGCAGGAAAGTTTCAAATGAAAATGACAGCACATCACACTGGGGCAAATCTTTGGATAATTTTTCAAGTAAGTCTTATACAGTTTCTTCATACATACCAGCATTTCATTTATATTGCCACTAATCATGGGTTAGTCCCACTAGTGAGCATTTCATTTACATTGCCACTAAACATGGGTTAGTCCCACTAGTGAGTATTTCATTTGCATTGCCACTAAACATGGGTTAGTCCCACTAGTGAGTGAGCATTTCATTTACACTGCCACTAAACATAGATTAGTCTCATTAGTGAGCATTTTCATTTACATTGCCAATAAACATGGGTTAGTCCCACTAGTGAGCATTTCATTTATATTGCCACTAAACATGGGTTAGTCCCACTAGTAGGCATTTCATTTACATTGCCACTAAATATGGGTTGTGACAGCCCCACCTCCCCCTAAGGCGAACCAAAGGGTTCGGCGGACCGCCTGCCCAGCTCTCGCCGGGACTACGGATCCGGAACGAGCGTAAACCCTACCAACCGCTCAAAAGAACTTTGAGAAGATAACATGCACTGTCCGAAACCCAAACAAGCACAACAACTTTAGATAACCCTAGAAAAGAACATTTCCAAACCAAATCAACTTAGGAACATGGTTAAACACTTTTATATACACATGGTTGCAAATTTACAATTCAAAAGGGAATTGTTTGGTTAAAATACATTTAAGGTTTTCCAACCATCGAGGAGCTATACAAAAGAATACTAAAACTAGCTCAACTCATGCTTCAAACATCATAGTCTTCAAAAGGTGATTTCCTGTAAGGAAAACAAGGATAACGAAACGGGGTGAGCTAGAAGCTCAATGAGGTACCAAAAATATAACAGTAGAAATCATGAGAAAACATTTATAGGACACATATCCGCATCAAGTAAAAGAAATGAACGAACATCACAATTTCAAGGATACAGGTGGCTCTCAGGAGCCAAATTCCCGTTGCAATACTTGATCCAGCCTTGTTGACCCTCCGTCAACGTTCAAATAAAGGAACCAGTCCAGTAGATCACCACTTTAACGCCAAAATCCCGTTCACCAAACATACCCCTTACCCCGCCCGAACGCCAAACAGGAACAGGAATGGTAATACTCGAGTATACCGGAATCAAGAGTTTCAATACCCAAAGATTCCCCCAGGAACAGGCACCCATGGATTGTCAATTATCTCGACCAAGCCCTCGCTGGCTCGATTTAATTAACTCCCCATGAGGTTGAACTCAGGTTTAACAGGAAGGTCGTTGGATACTCTTCCAAACGACATCATAACAAGTGCAAGTAACAAGTTCAAGTACATAACAAGTACAAGTAATAGATTCCAGTTTGTTCAGTACAGGCAAGAGAACGAGTGTGATAAAGTACACCCTCGTCTCATACAAGATAAACAGTCAGGAAAGACATTCAACTAGCAATTTGCAAGTACAGGAAACCAGTTTAGCAATAATTCAGGGGAGTGGTACACTCACCTGATCAAACAAGGATAATTTCAAAAGTTTCCTTCCCAAGTGTGGCTTTACTCGCCGGCACCTCCTAGAACAATCAAGGCAAACACTTAAGACTGGACTCCAAAACCTAATAAGTGGAATTCGCAAGTAAAACTCGATTACAAGTCAGGTGCCTATCCAAATGAACCATTAATGTAAAGCGAAGAGGTGACTTTGGAGTGAAAAGATAACGATTAGTCCTAAAGGCATGAACAACCTCAAAACCCTACCTACAATGACTGACCAACTCCAAATTTGAAGTAGAAAATGAAAGTAAGATCGATACTAGGAAAATAGGATTTTCCAGTTTCGTACAACCCTGTATGAAAAATCATATCTCAAGTTTTGTAAGTCCAAAATTAGTAAAAGTTATACCGTTGGAAAATACATTCAAAGGGCTATAACTTTCCAGAGAACACCCTCATAAGATTCAGAATGCAAGTCAGTCAAATTCAAGCCTCAAGTTGCTGCTTTATCCAGTGAAAGACAGAACAGGTACAATATTTCTGTCAACTTTGAAAAATCACCATAAATGGTACAGACATAAAAAGGGTTTGAAATTTACACGGTTTATAGCTCTATGAATCTAGTTTAAAACTCAATAAACAGAAATCAATTCCGACATTCCTATATCAAGATATAGCAAATTTCCCAAGACTGTGCAGAAGCTCCGCGAAAATTTTGACAGCATTTCCCTTGTCTTTCTTTACTTTCCAACCAAACCTCAACACCCACAAACCACAAGCTATCAAAAACCTTTAATTAGCGCCACAATAAGGCTCGAATATGAGTCATAAACCGAATCCACATATTACTAGAGTAACATCATATGGAACGTATAAATGCAAAATCAAACTAGGACATATGTGGAAACGAAGTTTGGGTTGGAAAACAAAATGCAGGTTTGCTGTTGTTTAGCGGAATTAACGCAACTGAAGCTATCCTTGTCGGATTGAGGTGTAATTTAAACCGTTTCGAATCTAAGGAAAAGGGATACAATGTTGAAGAAGGCCACTCAGTCCAGTTCTTACCCTAACTAGATCAAATTCACCAAAACAACCCCAGATTTTTCAGTTCGTAGCTTACTGTGAAATTCAACGAGCAGTCCTGATTCATTCAATCATATCTTAGCACACACAACTCCAAATCAGGTAATTCCAAAGCCATTTGAAAGCTAAGATACAAGGCTATAATTCTTAAGAAGACACTAACAACCAATTCGGTAATATTCCTAGTCAAGCTAACCAATTACCAAAGCTGATTATCAGTTTCGGACAGAAATAGGGCAGCAGGAGTATTTCAGTTTTTTCATAGGCTACGTTGCTCCGATTGGGCTGAAATTTTGTAGGTAACTATAAAACATCATTCTCTACAACTTTTATGTTTTAACCTCAAGCTAATTCGGCCTCTAACCTGCTCAAATAAATTCGGACAGAACAGGCCTGTTTGAAACCCTAACCTGGAATTTTTGCTTTAAACCAGAAATTTTCCACTAATCATCACAATTATCATACCAAAGCTTCATTCCAACCCATACTAGACCATCATACATGGCCAAACAACATTAAACATATAAAAACAGAAAAATTAAGCATAAAATCAAAAATTCATCAAACACCACCAAAAGTCATGAAAACCTCCACAAAATCACCTAACTAACCTTCACAAGTCATGAATTCATCATTATCAAAGCCAAAGATGGAATTTCTTGACTACTCACCTTGAAATCTCAAGAAAGGAAGCAATTTTACACCACTATCTTTCAAACCACTTCACCTATTACTTCACTACCACCTAGCTAAGGGTTTTTATGGAGTGATTTGAGGTTTTATCAGTTAAGTTGTGAGATTGAGCAAGATTGAGTAGAAGAAATTTGATAGCTTTTCTTTCTTTTGCTCTCCAAGAAGCTTGGCCAAGAGAGGAAACAAATAAGAGGATTTTTGGCCAATTTTTGATATTTATTTGGTAAAG
The DNA here is from genome assembly GCF_003713205.1 of Coffea eugenioides. NCBI lineage: Eukaryota > Viridiplantae > Streptophyta > Magnoliopsida > Gentianales > Rubiaceae > Coffea > Coffea eugenioides. Next base: position 38,585,483 of record NC_040040.1, read on the forward strand.
GTGGTAAGATGGTCTTATGGTCAACTTCCAAGTCCAATAGCAAAGTGACATTTGTCCCTCTTTTTAATGCTAGGTTATCCTTTTGTCTCTCCACTCTCATCCATATAACAACCTCTAATTATCTCTTAGCACCTAGTAAATTAATTCCAGTATCCCAAACTTAACCTAATTGGCCGAATTTTACCGAACTTTCCGCACTAGCGGGTTCCACGTCCGGTATACACTCTTAATTTCTCAAAACCTAACCGATACTAGAAAAATAATCTAAAACCTATATTTACTCATAAAACGAGTTAGAAAATTTCCTAATAAAGAAATTACAGAAAAACGTGCGATTAAATAAAATAAAATCCTAGAAAATACGAAAATTTACGGGTTCTCACATGGGTTAGTCCCACTAGTGGGTATTTCATTTACATTGCCACTAAACATGGGTTAGTCCCACTAGTGAGCATTTCATTTACATTACTAGTAAGCATGGGTGAGTCCCATTAGTGAGCATTTCATCACATTGCCATTAAACATGGGTTAATCCCACTAATGTGCATTACATCTTATCGTTAGACATGGGTCAGTCCCACTAACACTTCATTTCACTTCACTTCATCCCGTCATCATTAGATATTGCGTCAATCCCACTAACATTTTTTTTTAAGTTTGCAGCGAAATAACAGGTAAGTATTTTGGTGTCTACTTCCTTGTCTCGAGTTTCTTCGAAACTCAGACAAAGAGGGGCAAACTGTAGACACCAAATTTTTATTTACTTATTATTTTTACTTATTAATCTCATGATTTTATTTTAGACATTTTATAGCATTTTAGATACCAAATTTTTAATTTAGCTTTATTATTATATTATTTTATGTTATTTTATTTTAATGACAATTATTTTTCATTTTCGCTCATTAGTCTCTTAATTTTTATTAAAATTTATTGGAAAAAGAAATTGTTCACAAAAATATGCTATATTTCTTTTATGAAAGTTTACTGTTTATTAAGTGAAAATTAGGAAAACCATCAATCAAAATCAACAATTTTTTTAGCATTTTATTTGTTTTGATTTATCTTGTTTTATTTTATTTTTTGTTAAAATTACTTCATTATTTGTTAAGATAAAAAAAAAGGGAGGAGGGCATGAGCTACAAACAAAGCAAACACTTCAAACAAGAGCATGCGCGGAAGTACAGAATGAAGGCATCGCTCGGTTCCATCCCATTTTTCATCCTTTTTCCATTTAATTTTCCTTCACCATTGGATCATGCTAATTCCATTCCACTTGGCTTTCATCTACAAAACCAAGAAGAATCTAGAAATTGAAACCAATCTGATGGCTGAGGGAGAGGCGGTGAGATGAGGTTGTTTATAAACCATTAAGATGAGGTTTAAGGGTTTGGATCGGATATAAAAGGAAAGCTAAGGGTTCAGGAGGATCGGGTGACGGCTGAAGGTGAGAGAGGGTGACGGCTAAAGGAGAGTGGGGTAGAGAGAAAAACGGAGAAGGCTAAGAGAGTAATGGAGAAGGCGGCGGAGGTTGGAGAAAATCGAGAGAAACCTGAGAGAAACTAGGAAGGAGGGACGGCGGAGGAGTCTAGGAAGAAAAGGGTTTCGGTTAGGAAGAAACTGAGAGCTTGGGTAAGAAAAAGCTAGTTACGAAGAGAATCTGAGCAAGTGAAGAAAGCTTTTGGGGGAGAGTGAAGGAGAAACGAAAAAACAGAGGGACAGGAAACTGGAGAGAGGAGAAACAGAGGAGGCTTTTGGGCTGAGGAAAAACAAAGCAAAGGGAAAGGTATCGAGAGAGGTAGAGTGAACCAGAGAGCAAGAAGGAAAAGGAAACAAGCGACGGGGAGAGATTTGGTGCTGCTCTTCCAAGATTAGGAGGAACCAGAGTTGGAATCACCTCAATCCACCATCACCTGCGAATCCTTACTGAAAGAAAGCATTGTGAGCTCTCCTTTCCCTTTAAATTCCAGTTTCCTCTCGAAGTTCAGATTTTTGAAGCCTTCGAAGCGTGTATTCCTTGAGTTTGCTTAGGGTAACTGTTTTTGTTGCTTATTGTTCCTTCACTCCTGTTTCATGTTTATCGAGAATTTGGCTCTTCGTTTGTGAAAAACTTATGAACTAAAAGCTGTGTTTTGCATTTTATTTGACTGGAAACTCATGAACCCCGAAAGCTGTCAATTTTCATGCTTTCTTTCCTCCGTGAAGCTGAATGGGTATGATCCGTGGGGTACAAGAGCTATTTTTTTTTTAGTATCTAGCCTGTGATGGTTCGAACTTAGGTGATGTAGTTGGGAAGTTTTGACTTCTGATGGTTCCCTCCTTGGTTCCATCAGGGGCTGGTTTGCATTTTTTGTTCTTTTGCTAGTTTCCGCATGATGATTTTTTTTTGTGTTATTCAATGACTATGCATTCACAGTAGGAATGTGATTGTGGGTTTTGATTGATGAGTTTTGCTGATTTTGTTGTTGGATGCCTGAGTTGGATAAGCTGCAAAGCTGCAGTAGAAAATTGCAGAAACCTGAAACCAGTTACGAGGAAGAAAATGCTGCATAAACTTTGCATGCAAAATTTCTGAAAATTTGCCATCCAGCCCCCAACTTTTGAATATTTTTACTAAGGCCCAAAAATTAGGAAAATCAATCAATTTGGTCCCTTTTGAATGTCAATTTTCTTTGGTATGTTTTAATGTGTTTTTGGGCAGACTGTTTAGGAATTTTAGGATGGAATTTGAGTATTTAATGAGTCTTGATAATCCTTAGTTTTGATTTGGATTTTAGTGGAATTTTGGTGTTTTTTTGTTTAATCGTAGTAAATAGTTTTTCATTTATTTTGTGAGAATTTTAGTTTTGGTTTGGGTTGGGTTTCACCTTAAGTCCTTAATTTATTTCCTTTTAGACCCTTAGTATTTATAATAATAATAAATTGGCCCCTTAAACTTCTTTAATCTTTCAATTGGGTCCTTGTTTGTCTTAATTGGTTAAATATGAGTAGTTTACTTTCCTTGGAATGCTTTGAGTGATTCAATTTCATGTGATTATTCGTTAATTAAAGTGGTACCTTGACATTTTTATTATTTTGAAGGGTAAATAAGTAATTTCGCTTCATCAGGGCACCAACTCAAGTGAGGTACACTCTGACCCTTATTTTGACCTTATTTGATCCTATGTGCACTTATGTGACTTTAGGTGTTTAATTGCATGCCTTTTGAATATTCTCATTTTATTTATTTATTCATTTAGTTACTTTATTTGTTTAATTTTGTATATTTATTTTAATTTAATTTGTAATTATTTGGGAAGACAATTAAATGCCACAATTGTAATAGTTAGGTTATTATATCATTTTATTTAATTCTTTCCCCCTTTTAGATTGTAGTAGAGCCCCCCGAATGTAATAGTTAGGGCTTTATTTGCCTTGTGTGTTTTTGCATGCTTATATGTTATGTGTTATCCGCTTTCTTAGGGTCTCGCATCTAGATATCATGATTATGTGTTATATGTTTATGTGATATTATGTGTTTACTTGCTTTATTATGCTTTATATTATCGGTTTAGTTATAATTAGTGTATGACGCAATATCACACTAGTCCAATGCTAGTTGTGATCAATTTCCCCATGCCACACTAGTCCAACGCTAGTTGTGATTTCCTTGTCCGATTTTCCACTAGTCCAACGCTAGTAAGAAAGTAGAAATATGGGTTAGTCCAACGCTAGACCCTTAGGAGCCCTTCGAGCGTTAGATCATGATTGTGTAATAAAATCACTTCATTTCATGCATATTTTTCACTTTCTAGGGTCTTTTATCATTTTTTGCATGTTCCCTTTATACGTATACCCCTTATCCCAAATTTCCCTATATATATATATATATATCCCTATGTGTGATACATAACATTAGACTTGCATTTCATTTAAGAATTAGAATTAGGGTAGTGCATTTGCTTGATTAGATAGGGAAACACCCCTTGAGTATGAGATATGGACGAGTTTGGCTTTCTAGCCTTAGCACACTCATATTCCCTCTATTGAAGGGAAAATTGAGTCACGAACATTAGTCCCCCATACCCGACATGATGCATTCCTTTTGGTCATGTATATTTGTATAATTATAATTCTCTTTATTATTTTTCTTTTCTTTTTTTAGAGTCTCATATTTTTGCATTATTCGTGACCTCTTCAAAGAATACCTATTGGGCATCACAATTAATGTGATTGGCACCAATTAAACTTTGAAGAGATATTTTGACCCCTTCGATATCCTCTTAGGTCTAGGGTTTGCATTTATATAGTACGTCCAAATGTGATAAATTCATAGGTTAAAATAAGAAAATCTTTGACTAAATCACGCAACTAGCTTTGGCTAGGTTGAAAGGGTGCCTTGGATTTTATCCTTGCCTTCCCTTTCTTCAAATGTGACTCTCGAACACGTTTCTTTGATTTTCGTAGACTTGGAGTCATTTAAAAAGGTTTTTTACTTTTTCTTTAAAAATTCATTTTTAGGTGATTTGGTACACCTTAACTCTATACCAAGTGGCGACTCCAATTTTTTATTCAAAAACCCTTTTTAAACTATAATTTGGGCCCAAATCGTCGCATTACAAGTCCCACTTAGGCCCATTTTCTTTTTAAATGAAAAATTCATTTTCCAATCAAAAATTGAATTAAAATTCACTTTTTTTAAACCTTTTATTTTTATTTTTTTTTTAAAATGGGGCGCGACACAAATGAAATTAAAATGAGTGAAATAAATTAATCGGAGTAAACGGATAAATAAATAATTGAATAAGCCTGTAAAATAAAATAAAAGTTAAAAAAATAAAAAATTCGGGTCCTCACATTATTTCTAGGAATCCATGGCAGAGGGTGGTGACTCATTGCTTCAATCAAAACAAAATGCTCATTTTTACGTACAAGAACCATTTATTGAAACAGCCAGACAAGCAATCCCCTTCCAAAATGCCCTCGCCAAACTACAACTCAAAACCCTCTTCTCACAATCAAAAGAGGGTGGAGAAAACAAGAGAATGCAACTAAAAGTAAGATGGAATTTCAATACTGATTAGGCCAATTTGCTATTATGAGATCATTGCACCAGCTAACACTCTTACTTTTTTCCAATTATTAGAAACCTAAAATAAATAATTCAGTTGACTAAAAAGAATGAAAAGCTGCCAAATCCTACTAGTGATGTGCTATTATTCTGCTTTCTGCATAGCTATTCAAATATGTGGAAGGCTAAAAACTTGCGATGATAGATGGGAGTAGTATTATAGTTTCTTTGTCTCTCACAGTGATATAAGAAAGCAGTCTAAAACAGAATCTATGGAGACAAGAAAAACTATGTTGTAAATCCACCAAGTGAGACACAACATTAGAATAACATACACAACTAAAATGTTTTGGTGCCATTTAACAAGAATACTAACAAGAAAAACTAAAATGTTTCTAAGCAAACAGATGCAACTATATTTTCATCAATAAATGAAAAAGATGTGAACAAAGTTAACAGCTATTGCCTCTAACCAAAAGAAGGATCCACGTAACAAGTTCAATTATTCATGGGCAGTTTTGGCTGCTTGAAACATCTTTTTAAGATCTGCAAGGTAATATAAAGAATGATCAATTGCTTTCCTGTAATGGTTGCTATTTCTATGATTCATCCATTTTAAAAAATAAGGACAAGCATGTCACTTTCCAAAGTGATGAATTTAACTTGAACTAATAAAACATCTTAGTAAAGAAAAATCAACAAAGTAGCTAGAGGCCGGCAAAAAATTAACCAAGGTATTAACACCTCCTATATCATAAATTTTGTCTAGGAAAGCCAAGATTTAGGCCAAGCAAATTCAACATCCAAACACTTTAAAGTAATAAAGAAAAATATTCACATTACAAATTTGCAAAGTTAATATAATGAGAGGGACAATTGATTTAAATGACAACTACATATTGGAGAAACTCATCATCTTAACCAAAAAAAGGAGTATCAATACAAGTGTAGTAATAGTTAGCATCGAAAAATCCAGAAGGATATTAAGATGAGAACCATGAAAGATAGTTCAATTACCACAATAGTGATCAAGATATGATTTTTCATCTTTATTTAACAAGTTAGTTTGCTCCCTCCCATTGCGGCCATCCATGTTACGTGCCATTGGCTTTTGATCTACAATATCTTGTGAAAGCATTTGGTGCTCCTTTGAATCATAGGGTTTTCTCAGAATCCTCGTCACTTGTTCCCTGAATGAGTAATGACTACTTGGAGCACCAACATAATGGCGGTTATCATCTCCCATCACCATAATTATTTGAAAAGAAATTGTTGGAAAGTCATAAATTAAACGAAATCACACCAGTAAATTATACAATTAAAAATAAAGAAGGGAAAGATGGCAGAAGAGATGAAATACTCTAGTATCATATCCTTCAACATCTACAGGGAGTTGAGTTTGGACATTTGGTTCCTCTTCATATACTACAGGCACCGAATTTTTGTATTTCAAAACCATTTTTCACCATTAAAACTTAAATGATTGAGGAAAGTCTGATAATCTTCTTCACATTCTTTTTTTCTAAATTATTTAATTGTATTGAACTTCAGAAATTAAATTACAAAGGAGGAGAAGCTAAAACGAAGAAACCAAGCGTGGAAGTTACTTCCTAACGTGTCTGAGATACTGGAATTGCCTTGAATCCAAGCACTTAATCCCCATAGTCCGCGACGGTAGTGAAGAAACGTTGAAGGTACCCGACTTTCGTGATTGTGCAGCTTGTCTTTCAAGGTCATCCGCTGCTATATTAATCTCTCTGTAGCAATGTGTTAGGGTGAATACTGCCTTGTTTAGTAAATTCTGAATCCTCATAACCTCTGCATCGATTCTCCACGGCCAGCTTTGCAAGCCTTTAACAATGTTCAGCAAGACTAGAGAGTCCATTTCTACCACCACATGACTACAGCCCAAGGCTAAACATAATTGCAGACCTTCGAAGAGCACCGTAGCTTCAGCTTTCATATTAGTTTGATACCCATAGTATGAAGAAAAAGCAGCTAAGACTTGGCCACTTGAGTCTCTAACAATCCCACCCCGCCCGAGTTCTCTGGATTCCCAATCGAGGCGCCATCAATATTCAGTTTCACAAATGGCTGTGTAGGTAGCGACCAAGCTAGAGTTAAGCATTTTGTGGGCTTAGAACACTTGGAGACATGTAACAATCCCATCCGTCGAGGCTCCATTCCATTGCAACTGTCTGAGACAAAGGGGTGAGTCAAGGAAATGAAATGTAGCAATTCAAGCACTAGACGAAAAACATAGTCAGCCGTCAACATACATCCTTCAAAGATGGCTTTATTCCTAGATTTCCATAGCTCTCAACAGATTAATAATGGGATTATCTGAGTCAGTTCAACCAGTAGTGACACCCCCCCCCCCCCCCCCCCCGAGGACTGGATCCACCAACTTTGCAATTGAAGCATAATGTCATCTGATAGCGGTTTATGTAATCCCAACTTCTGTTCCATTTTCTCCCACACCTGCACTGCCAATCAACATCCAAGGAAACAATGGGTAAGACTATCCTCATTATCACAAAACGAGCACTTCGAAGGAAGATTGAAACCAAATTGCTTTAGGACATCTAGAAATGGCAGCATGAAGTTGATCAATCTCCACATGAAGATCGGTACCTTAAGCGGTATCCTCCTACTCCAAATCAACCTCTTGGAGACCATTGAGGTTGAGGGTTGCCGAAGCATTTCCATTGCTGAGGATAGCTGAAATGTACCATTTGTAGACGGGCGCCATACCGGCTTATCCTTACCCTGGGAAAGCTGAGGCTGAGACCGTAGAATTTGCAATTTTTCATCTTGTGTGAGTGCTGAGTCCACTTGGTTCAAATCCCAGACATTATCATGCAGCAAGTCACAAACCCCGAATGTGCAGCAAAGGCACTTTCCCCTTCTGGCCCCTAAGGGGACCAGAACCAAGCCAACTGTCATGCCAAAATGAGGCACTACCATCCCTTATCAAGATTTGCAGGTTGTTCTCCACCAAATCACGCACCCGTAACATCCGCTTCCAATTATAGGAACTTGAAGGCTTCACCGCTGCTGTAGTTATATGCTCAACTGAAGCATATTTAGAAAGCATGAATTGGGACCAAAGAGTGTTTGAAGACCCCAGCTTCCACCATAGCTTGCATTCGAAAGCTTTTGCAGTGTCATCCAGCTGGCATAACCCCAACCCATTCTCCTGTGTTGGTTTACATAAGTTACTCCATTTTGTCCAATGTCTTTTATCTCGCTCATCAACTTCTCCCCAGAAAAAGGAGGACATGATCTTCTCCAATTGGCACAATATACTTTTAGGCGGTTCTAAAACTGTGAACGTATACAAAGGAATAGCAGCCAGGACGTGCTTGATTAGAATTAATCGGCCCCCTACAGATAGCAACCTATTCTTCCACCCAGCTTACGTCCCACACATCCTATCAACAATTTGTTGAAAGTGCTCTTTCTTACCTTTACCTTTGAAAAGTTTGCTCCCTAAGTGAACAAAGGGAAGATCTTTCTGCTGAAGCTCCGTTCATCGAGCTATCAACCGCTTCCTAGCCGTTGGGCATTTGCAAGACATCACACAAAAAGTCTTTTCCTTATTTATCTTCTGGCCCGAACCATTCTGGTATAGTTCCAAAAAATCCATTAAGGCCTTCACTGAATGACTATCTCCCCTACAAAAACTAACAATATCATCAGTGAAAGTTAGGTGTGATACTGGCATGCAACCATGGCCCAATGCGAACGGCTACATTGATCCCACATAGATCAAGTTCTTCAAGCCCCGGCTCAGCACCTCTGACACTAATATGAAAAGAAAAGGAGAAAGAGGATCCCCTTGCTTCAAGCCACGGTTCGCCTGGAAAAAGTTGACAGGGATTGAGAACCAAGCAGAGGATAGGTTGTTTATTATCAAGGAGATAAAACGAGGATGAAAACCAAACCGATCCATCAAAATCGACAAAAAAGCCATGAGACATAGTCGAACGCCTTCATTATGTCAAGCTTGAATATAACGTTGTGCCCCCAAACCTGCTTATCAATCGAATTAACCATCCTGTGCAAGCAAGATGTTATTCGAGATCTCTCTACCATTGACAAATGTCGACTACTCTAGAGAGACGAGAGTGGGCAAAACATTTTTTAACCGATTACAAAGAATTTTAGTAAACACCTTGCTAATGAATGTGCGCAGACTGATTCGCCTGAAATCTGCAAATGTCGTTGGAGATTCTTTTTTTGGGATTAGTATCACCAAAGTGCTTGCAATGCCCTTAGGGAGCGAAAGACAACACAAAAATTCTTGAGCAGCTTGAAGAACGTCATTTGCAATTATATCCCTGCAATGAGTGTAAAAGCAACCCGCAAACCTGTCACAACCAGGGTTCGCCAACTCGGCCGAGTCCGGTACGACTCGGCCGAGTCATAACCGGAACGCCGGGGACCGGTACGATACCGATCCCCGAATTGCCGGTATGACCATACCGGATGTGAATCGTGCAGACTCGGACGTTATTGGCTGAGTCAAAACGGTGTAAGAAGTTGTCGGCCAAATCCTTGGATACGACTCGGAGTCGAGTCGGCAACTCGTGAACAGAATTGGGCAGAGGAAATTGAACCAAAAATTGAACAGAGGAATTTTCACTGCTTACACCTAATAATCGAACAGAGGAAAACCTAATAAATGAATACCAAATAATTCACTGCTTCTATTTTGACTTTTACCCAAAAAATGAACCAAAAAGGGCAAACAAACATTGAACAGAAACAAAAGGCTACACAAAAGCCTGCAACAACTCAATTATTGTCATACAAATACAAATCCTTGCCCCAGCAAAAGCCGTCCTTCCTCTCATGCTTTCTTTTTTCTTTTTCAGCCACAAATAATCAATTACTTGGAGAAGGTGTAGAAGCAGAGCATAGAATCATTCATTATTTGGAGAAACACACCCGAAGACAGGATCATTATTTAGAGAAACATACCATCAATTTTCATTGGTTTGCAGAGAGGGAACATCTTCAATTTCTTCACACTTCATCGGTTTACAAAGAGAGAAGTTTGCAAAGAGGGAACATCGATTTTGCAGAGAGGGAAGAGAAAAAAGAACCTAAGGGAAAGCGAAGACAAAGAACGAAAGGAGGTTTGCAGAGAGGGAACATCTTCAATTTCTTCATCGGTTTGCAGAAACATCGATTTGCAGAGAGGGAAGGAGGAAAAAAAAAAAGAAAGGGAAAGTGAAAAGAAAGAAAGAATGGGGACGGCTGCTAATCTGAATTGAGAAAGGTGAAAGGAATGATTCCAAAATTAAAGGGATGTTGGGCTTTTGTATTGGAGCGGAAGACAAGAAAAAAATAGAAGGAAAAATTAAAATCATTTAAAGTCCAATTTTGGCCCAAGTAATTAAGAGATTGGACTCCTAATGTTAACCTCAAGCATCAGGCCGAAAGGTCTGTATCCTCTTTGAAAATAGAATTGCGATTTTAATATTTTTTAATTTAGTATTCAGATGTGATATTTAGATATCTATAAATTTATGTAATGCATTGTGACATTTTTTTAATATATTATTAAGTATATGATTAATTTGTATTAGTAGTCTCTTATCTAAATTTTAGTTAGAAAATATATAATCATTATTTGGATACATTTTAACAATCATAAATGTAATTTATTTATTCCATGTATCTCAATTATGTTGATTAAGATGATTTTAGATAAATTAATTAGAAAAAGGCAAAGCAAACAAAGTAAAAATATGTTTTGAACCTCCTCGTCATTTTATATGGTACTAATAGGTATGTAAATAAAGTAAAAATATGTTTTTACTATATTTGATAGAATTCAAGAGTTGTAAATAATTCATTAATTTTAATATTTTTGTGATATTTATTATTCTTTTTATTTTAGGAAATTAAGATCAATCATCTAGGCACTGCAGTGGATCAATCCTTTGTGTACAGAGATTTGTATTGTATTATGTAAGATATGATGATTTTATTCTTATATACAATTTTTTATTTCATATAAAATAGGATTAGAAAGCACACTTAATTCTAAAATCATTAATTGCTAATGCTCTAGGCCGTTATGGTAATGACAGCATTATTTTATTTAATAATTAGTAACTATATATGACAATGTTGGTATTTAGTGAATTTAATTTGATAAATGTGCTTTTTATGGTATTTTCTATTTTTAGTAAATTTTTCAGATTTTTTGAAAATTCTTATATACTATAATGTGCGTATCACCCGATATTCAACCGATATGCCGCGACGGATGTGGAACAACCGAGACCGCGACGCAACCGCGATCCGCGATGGCGAACCATGGTCACAACCAGCTGTACTATTACCATCAAGGTCAAACACTGCTCTTTTAGCTTCCGTAAGAGTGACCTCCTTTAGAAGCTGGCTATTTTGTTGAGAAGTTATAAGTGCAGAATCAGATTCAGCAACTCCGTAGCTGCCAGGTTGTTTACTAACGATGGCTCTGCTAACAAGGACTTGAAAAAATCCACAACCGCAGTACCAATGTTGTCATCACCCTTAATGTAGTTTCCATTCAGGCTTTTAATTCTTCTAATAGTAAGCTGTGATCTCTTGTCCAACAGAGAAGAGTGGAAATATCTTGTGTTTGCATCTCCCTCCTTAACCACTTAACTCTAGCTTTCTGCTGCCAAAAAGTCTCTTCATCCGCCAAGTGTTTCGGAAGAGAAGCATGTGCTTGGCTCCATTGCAGGCACGCTTCACTAGTTTCCTCCCTCTCTAGCTGTAACTCCTTCTATTTAACATCTTCTTCAGCTTTATCTACATTGTCGAAAACATTCCCAAAAGTCTCCCTATTCCATGCTTCCAAAGTATGCTTTAACCTCTTCAATTTTATGACAAAATGAGTCATTCCGTAACCTGTAGTCGGCTGGTTCCAACTGTGCCAAACTACACATTGTCTATCAACTCCTTCGAATCAACTGTGGGGACTTGAAAATTCTTTTATATTTTCTTATAATTTTCCTTATTTTTGATAGTTAATTTATAGTTTCCTTAATACTAATTTACTTGCCTTAATTTTTGTAACTATTTTTAACGATAGAGTCGAGAGTTTTTATTTTTACTTTTATAGTTGGTGCATGCTAGGGTTTGTATTGCAGTGTAATAGTGTGATCAATTGGTGAGGTGTATGCACTAAATTTGGTGGATAAGAACGGGTGTTAAGTAAGAGAAATTATGTGAGTAAAAGTGTTAAGAGTGAATTAGTGAAACATAAATTAAAAACACAAGAGAGACAAAGAGATAGGCTTGAACCAACTTGCGCCACTTGTCACCGGTTAAAGCCATCACTTGACCAAGACTTTTCTTTCTTTACTTTCTTTATTTTTTATTTCCTTCTTTGCCCCTAGGTTGGCCGAATTTAAGGAAAGAAAAGATAGAGGAAAAGAAAAAAAGAAGAGAAATGGTTGGATGCCAAGTGTTGGCAATCAAGGTCATTTTTTACCAAGACCTTTCTTCCATCTTTATCATCTAGTGGAACAAAACTCTCTTCATTTGTTTTCCTTCTTGGCCAAGAGAGAGAAGAGAGAAAAGAGAAAAAACTCCTTCAAATTTGATTTTGATTCCTAATTTGATTTTGTGGGAAAATCAACCTAAAACCCTAAACCAATCCATAGGAGGTTGCAACAAGGAAGGAAGGACCTTGGTGTGGAGTGTTTTTGGGGAAAAGAAAGCTGTATTTTGCTATTCATCTTAAGGTTTGAAGGTACTCTTGGCAAGGAACTACTCTTTCTCTTTAATCTTGCATTTGAATGAGATTATGGCTTGTTTGTAGTATGTGGTATGGAAGATTTTGTAGTTTTGTGTAGTAGTTTGTTATTTTCCAGCTTTGCTATGTAATTTCAAGCTTTGGGATGCTATTTTCAGCTTTGATATACCCTTTTAGTCTTAACATGGGAATTTCTAACTTTAGTATGAAATTTTAGCTTCAAAATAGGATCTTTCAGCTTTAGTTGTAAATTTCCAGCCTAGGGTTTAATTTTTCAGCTTGAGTATATGATGAATATGTGCCAAGGATATGCCTAAAGTAGTTAGTTTTGTGGCCTAGTATAAGAACCCCTTTTACCTTACAACTTGTGGACTTGATTTGGGTTGTTGTACCATGAAATTTGGCTTTGAAATTGGATGGAAAAGTTAAGGCAAAACAGGGGAGATGCTGCCCGTTTTCCTTCTTGTAGCGTAGGTGAGTAAAAATGAGGGTTGTGGTGTGAATTTAGGATGGTTTGGACTCGCCTTGCTCAAAGTTGTTTGAATCCGCCTTGTTTGTGTCATAAGCTGGATTTTTGTGCCAAAATCATGCATTTTCACAAGGAGGGAAGTAATAATTACTTCAAGCAAGTTTTTCTAGAAGCTTATATCCGGTTTTAAATTTGAAAGTTCTAATTGCTTTTCTTCCAAAGTTGTGAGCATACCTCACATATGTTTTGCTAAGCCTTATGGGTTACATTTACATGAATTTTCCTTTGATATTGACAAGAAAAGTTGGGCATTTTGAAACGCTGTTTGATTGCAACTTGCTATATAATATTCACTCATAGATATCGAGAGTGACCAGGGTATAGGGTTTGAGCTTGACGTTAACAAGCAGTAATTCATTTGGTGAGTATTCAACTGCATGATTTGGACTATGTGACTTTTTACTACATATCTTGATTTGATATTGAAAAGGCGAGTATGTACTTTATTGCACTGGACCTAACTTGCTTGAATTCTTGTCGACTTGTTTACTTGTGAACCGTTATATTTGTGCATGACTTGAAATTCGATTGGAGTTGTCATCTCACCGACTATACTTGCTTTGGGATCCCATCCCTATCGGCTAGTTGGTCAAATCGAGCCAGCAAGGGTTTGATCGAGGATCGATGAACCATGGATCTTGTATCTTGTTATTAGCCTTGATATACTCGAGTATTACGCCATTTGTACTTGATAGTGTATTCCAAGGTTGACGGAGTGTCAATGGTTACGAGTTAAGTGGCCAATGTGGGAGAAAAGTATCCTTCCATCTGAATGTGCTACTTGTTCCTGCTTACCTATTATTGATTTGTTTAGTTATCGCTTTATTACTTGCTTTGGGATTGATACTTTGTTTGCATATTTTATTTTGAAGCTCACTGAGTTATGACTCATTCTATTAGTTTTGTTTTTCTTACAGGAGGTGTAAGCATGTGCGAGTAACTGGGACCGGATGGATTTTGTCTAGATCTTTTGACTTTGTAATTAGACTTTGTAATTGTAATAGCGCTAGTGCTCGTCTAGGGTTTGGATTTCAACTATAAATTGAATCTTTTGCCATATTTTGAGTATGTATGGATATTTGAGATGACCAAGTGTGTATATATATTTTAAGTTTGGAAACTGATGCGCTCCTTACTCTTGAAGTTATAACTCATCTTTTAAGATTATGTGAGTGAGTCCTGGCAAGAGTTAAGCAGGCGACCCGCTAAACCTTAGGGTACGTCCCAGGGCAGAGGTGGGGTCATCACATCAACAGTCATTTCCAGCTTCCTTCCCTCGGTGACCATTTATGATTTTGTCAAGATTTGAGTCCTGTGAACCTCTCCTTGCATATTTGTCTTGTGCTTTGCATTAAATACAGAGGTGCCTCCATAAGCGCGCTTGTCAACCAAGTATGCTTGATTCCTGAAAAGATCAGGATCAACAAGTTTAGAGCTCATATCATTCTCAACCACTAATTACCTCATTTGTCTTTTAGAACGACTCTTGAATACTAATGGAGAATCTAGCTTAGAATCACTTGCAGAATCAGATTCATTATCTCCAACATTCCCCCCATTATAGCCTTCATTTCCCTTAAGTTACCTAGATCTAGCCCATCAACACAGCCATCTTCTGCATCATACTTGAACAATCATAGTGAGTCAATTCAATGAATCAGAAATGCAGAGTAACCATCCAATCGAACGCATTCTAACTCAACACCAAATAAAAATTAAAATGATACAAAAACCTCATCTATTTGCTTTATGAAAAACTAATGCAACAAAGCAATGAAAATCTCCTAATTAAAATGTTACAAAATTATTGACTTAAAGTAAAATTCAAAGACAAAAAGTCAACATAAGAAAAATGTACCAAAAAAAGAGATTAAGCACTCTAATCTCCATACCAATCTTTACGCTGAATTTCGTCTCCTTCAACGCCCTCA
This sequence comes from Coffea eugenioides, assembly GCF_003713205.1. NCBI lineage: Eukaryota > Viridiplantae > Streptophyta > Magnoliopsida > Gentianales > Rubiaceae > Coffea > Coffea eugenioides. The sequence continues at coordinate 38,600,755 of NC_040040.1, forward strand.
AAAGAACAACAAAGCAGGGAGAAGGTTATATCAAAGGGGAGTAGACTGCTTTATAAAATGTAAAACCAAAAGTGAACAAACATTTTTTTTTTTACAGAATTATATATGCATCTTTGAAATGTTTTAAGGCATTATGTTTGCTTTAGTTTGATGACATTTGTTATCAATCTTCAAAATTAGTTGATACTTGGTCCATATACTTTGACATTTGTTATTTAAAGTTGAGCTACAGCTATAGCTAACTTGCCTATTTAATGCTTTCCTTTGAAAAATGTAGGATCATTTGTTTGCAAGATTTCATATTTAGTAGTCTCAAGTTTCTAAATCAAAAGTAACAACTTTGGGTTAAAAAATCAATTTGAATCCATTTGTGGGAATGACACATTTTGATGCATGGCTTTATGCTTCTTGACAATCTTAAACTTAAAAGATGGATTATAAATTAATTTAAATCAACCTCTATCATAGTGAATTATTATGGATGTACATTATTTAGTATTAAACAACAAATGTTTAGAGCTCCTAAATGTAAATGAGAACAAAACCTCAAACAATTATAAGTTGCATATATAAATTTGGATGTTTATCTTTTAATCTAGATGTATTATTTTAATATATAAGAATGCAATTATATAGGGAAATTTTTGATCCGGTCAAATAAATCCCAATCTAGTTGCTTTCTTTGCATTATTTTGCATTTTTTGGCTTTCTTTTGCTCATGCATATAACACAAATTTCTTTCCTAATATTAAAATTGGCCAATTATTGAATGAAATGAAAATATGATAAGGTGAAAATTGATGTCAACTACATTAACTTAACGTTCTTACATACTATATAAATTTATATTGATAGCCATTAAGTAATTATAGGAATTTAAAAATAACCATAACAATTATATAAAGAAAAAGAAAGAAGTGAAATTTACCATTTAAGTGCCTTGAAGAATGAGTAAAAACAACAGAAATTGTGATTGTTCTATAATTTACAATTTAACTTTCTAATTTATAATTTTTCTATATGGACAACAATAGTGTATCTCAGATTTTTTTTTGGCTCTATTCATTTCATCCATGCTTTACAAATATATTTCCCAATCTTAGCAATGACCAAAAATATATTGTTTGTAAATAACTGAATATACAATAAGCTAAAATATTGAGTTAGATTCAATGGAATAATGCAGGAGTACATTATACAAAATATAGGTTCCCTTTGGATTAGCTATTTTTGGGGGTATTTTTAAAATATTTTATTATAACAGTGTATATGAAGAACTTTTTATTGTAGATCCCCTTGAAAGTTCTACATCTTCAGTAATCCACCCATACCCAACTGATCAACAACATTACAAACCTAGTGAATTATTTGATCAGATGACATACTCGTCCCCTCAAAGCGGGCCTTATTACGGGATTTCCAAATGAACCACAAAATCAACAGTGGTAGAATGACATGAATATGATTCTATGACACAAACCAATGTGAGAAGAACCAGCTGGCAAGTCTCGCCGTAACCCCACTACCCTGGTCCGTCAGCCTAAATATGTAAGAGAAGTGCCGCGAAACATTAGCTGCTATTGGCCCTAAAACAAAACGATGGTTTCCCGTTTCCGTCGCCTGACCACAGCAATAGCACCTCGATGCTAAGCCCAACCCTCTTTGTGGAAGGAGATCGTCCAAAGGAAGCCACCTTCGCAGCAATCGCCACCTAAAGAAGGAAATCTTCAAAAGGATCGTGCTATCAATTAGGAAAAGGTTTTAGAATGACGTAATAAAAAAACATAGGATTAAGAAAATGGAATAAAATGAATGAAATAGCATTAGAGAATAACATTTTTTTGTATTATTTCTTATGTAAACTATTAGCTTTTATAGATATAGCAATAACAACGTCACAAGTAGCACCAAGTTACTATGCACAAAGCAAAATATCCAAATTAGATGCTACACATCTAAGATAAGCAACTTAGAACTATACAACTAAAATGGGTCTGAATGGTACTTGTAAATGTTATTACTATAAAAATACACACACATATATATTACTGAAAAAATACACACATTTACACACACACATATATATTATATGCATGTACATTTTTTTTTAAAGCCAGGGGCCAAACCTAAAAAGAAACTAAAGATAACAAATAGGATCATGAGAAATAACATTAATCAAATTGCAGCAATCTTCATGACCTATTTTTCAATTCCAAATGGAGTGTATGCCCCATCTTTTTTTGGCCACTTGGAAACTGATTTTTCCTAACATTATTGCCATTTTTTGGCTTTTGGCTTACTTCTTGTATTATGACATGACTGATCAGTATTTTGAGCTATTGTTGGAGGAGAAATATGCAATTGATCATCAAGTGTAAGGGTATGCTCTCTTATACTGTCCATTACTTGCATATCTGATGCAGGGAAATGATGATTCAATAATTTGCCAAAAGAAATCAATTGATCTTTAGATGTTAGAGATTAGATGAACGTATTCGAACATGTTTTCTTGGCTTCACCCCATTTTCCAACAGATCATCATCTTCCAATATAGTAATATTGGTCACCAATGATGTCTGATTTTGAATAGCCCCCCAAAAATTGCTAAAATTCTTGTTCAGCATAGCTTAGATCAAGCGCACTCTACCTAGGTGCATTATCACCCTCAACTTCAATCCAAATCTTTTTGATAAGCTGATGTTTAAAACCTAATTCTTTCAACATTAACTTACCCTCTTGAACATCTGCTGTAACATACCATAAATAAATGGGAGATAGCAATCACCTCCTTATCATCGAATTCAAGGTATGTAAAAGTGCCTTCAACAAACTGCAAACCTTGACCCTTTTCCTATTTGGAACGTTTGAGCAATGCCAAACCCTATTGGACTTGCATCCCATACCAACCTGCACTATCGCTTACTCCAAATTTTGACTTGCTTTTGAATTAGAACGACTGACGTCAATCACCTCTCAATTAGAAGCCTGAACATGAACATGATGAATAATATCTTGAGAATTGAGAGACTTGCAATATTAAAAGTATTATTAACCAACTCATGAATTATTAAAGGACTTAAAGTGCGAACCAAATCAATTGACGAATACTTATATATCTTGAGTAGCTTGGTCATCAATCTTCTCCTTACCCTAATCACCTGAAACTTTGGGAATGTAAACCTACTGCAGAGGTTTTGGAACATGTTGGACTGATAGAGCAAGCATAACAAGGTGCAAAGATGGATTTTTCTTGAAGCATTCACCATCATCGTGGCCTATCCATGAACAATAAGCACAAGATGACGACCAATTCTCATATTCAACATGCAGCCAAAACCTATAATCATCATCCCCAAACCAAATATACTTTACTGAAGCCTTAGCAACATCAATTCCACCAATACTCTTGAACTGGAGGACATTTCAAATCACATGTAGCAGAATCCACCTCCAAAGGATATCTCGACACAAAAGCCAATTTGACAACATACTCATGATTGAAAAAATGGAATAGGAAGTTCAGGAAAACAAACCCTAATAGGCATCACAGATGATTCCTGAGAAGCTTTAAAATCCAAGGTCCATTTAGATATGGTCATCGGTGAGCTTTGAACGAACCAATGAAACACTCACCCTTCAACCCTAAAGAAAAAAAGAACTTTCAAATCACATCCATAGGAGGTCTACTAAAAGCAAATCACCCAAACAAAGAACTCCTAAGAGGTTTGGAGATCAACAGCACCTCTTGGCGAGATTTGCCACTCCCATGTAGAAGATCAAGCGGGCTGTCGGCTACTATCTTGGACACATGAGCCAAACCCTAGAAAATCCTAGAGAGAGAAAGTGAGTGAAAGGACATTATAATTGCATGCATACGTAAATATAGCATGTATATACTATTACCTACATTTATATATTTATATATATACATATGAACATGTAATGGTCTACAGTTTTATTAATTTGTAAAATGGATACCTATGATTTAAAAAACAAAAAAATGCTACATGCACAAAATTATGTGTAAAATGGAAGTCTTATGGTCCATGTTTAATGGATTTTTGTCCTAGTACTAAATACAACTTTCATTGTGAAAATGTATTGAATTCTTACCTTAAAAATGAATAATGATGAAACAATAATGCTTATACTATTACACAAATAAATCTGAGATTTTTTGGCACTTACAACATTGTTTAGTCAGGTATGTTTTGGGTGGCATAATCATGGTTTTACATATTGGTGGTTTTCATTTTTCTTTGGGTAAGTACATATTGGTGGCGTGTTAGTGTATAATTTAGGGAGACTTCCAACAATAGGCCACGAAGAGGGGCTTGGGGTTGTGTAGGTGTGAGATGCTCAATTTTTTGATATGCATTTCCTAAAATTTCTTCATGATGATCATGATGAGAAAGGACAAGATGAACCGAAGGATTAGATAAGTTAATTATGATAATGAAAAACGAGTTTGCTGATGATCGTTCTAAATTTCTTGTTGAGCTAGAGAGTAGACAGACAACTAAAATGCATATGTCCAGGAAAAGGGAATGTATATAGTGTGAAATATTTCATATGTTACAAGTCATGAATCTAATAAGGAAAAAAATTAAAATGTAACTATGGTGAGTATGAATTGAGTGAATAAAGTCTTATTACATATTTGAAAGCGTAAAAAAAAATAAGAAAGGAAAATGTAAAGAAGTTGTCTTATATGTGAGCATTGTTTTGTATTGTGTGTATCTATGACATGTATTCACGTATTTATATGTACATATGTCTATATGTATACGAGTGTATTTGTATGTGTGTGAGTATAGAATTATTCATTAAAAAGAATGAGAATAAAAATTAGGGAACTAAGGGAATGGAATTGCATTTCATTAAAAAAAAAAGAAGGCTAAAATTTTGGGACTACTACGAGTAGAAAGTAGAAACTAAGAACATGAGCTAGAAAGTTAAAATTTTAATGATTGGTTTTGCTAATAGGTTTGATAGGAGGAGGCTTAGGTGTTAGTTTTTTAGAAAAATATAATTAATTTGGAAAAAATATTACAATTTATGAGTGTGTATATTTATATGGTCACTTAGTTTGGATTGTGTGTTTTAATAATTAATAGAGGAGAATAAAGGGGGAAAGTTGTCTAAATTGAGGAATAAATGAAGATGGATAACAGCACTAGGAAAGTGTATCTATGGTGTTTAGCATGGATTGAGAGAATAAAGTTTTAATACTTACTAACAATATAAGAAAGGAAAGTGAAAGTGAAGTTGTTATATATACATACATATATATATATATATATATATGAGATAGTTTTAGGCAATGGACTATGTTTATTATCTATGTGTATATGTTTATCTATGTATATATATGTTTATATTAATAAAAACTAAGGGTGTGAACTAGAAAAATATGTATTTAATAATTAATGAAGGGGAATAAAAGGGATGTTTCTATAATTTGAATGAATTGAAAGCCTAAAGTTTGATACCGTATTATAAAGATTAAAAAATTACAAGAAAGGAAAGTTAAAAAAGTTATCATATATTTGAATCTAACTATAATCTAGGTAAAAGTTTGTGTATGTAGAGATGTATGTATTGTGTGTCTGTATATATATGTACGTCTCTGTGTGTAATACTATTTATGTATCCAAATGTGTGCATGTATAATATAATTCTATTCTATCATTTTTTTTGGATTCAAAGTTTTTCCTAAATACAATTTTTCAAATGTAATACTACAGTAACACACTTCAAAAATAGCCAAATACACTTAAAATATGAAAAAAATAATAATAAAATACTACCACTTCTACCTTTCTTGCTCTACCACAACCCCCTCATTATCGTACCTCCCACTACCATCAACCACCTCCTACCTCCTTCCCTAACTCCGGTCACCATCTCACAACTCCTTCTTCTACCTCCCCAACCCTTGATTTCCCTCTCCTTTCCCCTTGCTTCCTCTCCTTCCCTTCCCTCCCCTTCCCATGAACCTCTTGGAACCCTTTCTTCCCCTTCCTTGCACCTCCTTCTCTATCTTCCTTAACCAAATTTGGTCACAAAATGGAGTGGAGGGTTGCAAGAAAAGAGAAGGGAGGGAAGAAACTGTTCTAGAGGGTACGGGGGAAGGGGGGGATTGAGGGAAAGGGGGGAAGGGAGGGAGAAGAGGATAAGGGGAAGGGAAGGGGAGGGTGGTGGCTGGTGGTATTGGTGGAGGGGAAGAGGGTAGTGGGTGGTTGTGGTGGGAAGTTCTAAAAATTTTTTAAACTACCCAATAAATTTTTAAATTTTAATAACATCCTCAAAATACATCTACAAGAAAAGTTTTTATATGCAATTTTACAGTAGTGTGGTTTTTGAAAAATACCTTGAAAAACAACTAATCTATACAGATTTTTTCATTTTGCAATTTAATTATAAGGATTTGAATAGCAATTGAAATAAAACTTGCTTTAACTGTTAAAGTAAATTGAAGGGACTTCATTTTTTTCATGAAAGTAAAAGCCTACTTTAATTGAGTCTACAGCATCAAGATTAAATTAGTGTTCTTTCATGTATGCCTAATTGTAATCCTTGGAATCGATTGGAAACTATTGTAATAAGGGATGAAAATTGATTACATCAATATTCAATAAAGGCTAATGTCAATATTCAGTATGAACTTACGCAATAATGTATATCTATGTCTACATGGAATTTTATCAATGGTTTTGGATCAATTACTAGACATGTTAACAGCCGGTAAATGGATCGAGTATTATCTAGACCTAATCTAGACCTATCATATTTTTATGAATTTGTCTTTAATTTTTCAAATATTGACCCCACCTAGATTTATATGCTGTGAACGAATCATACATTTGGATAGGGTTTGGTCTTGTAAAATCTATGCCCATACCCAGACCAAAACCTAGACCAACCTAGACCTATATGTATATATTAAAAAAGATGGAAGAGGCTTAGGTACATGCAAATTTTATTGTATATTTACAGACTAAAGACTAATTTAACTAGATATTCTACCTGAAATGAAGCAAATTTAACTAAGAAATTTTAAGAGCAACTTTATAGCATATATTGATCAACCTAAAAAGGTAATTGTCTATGTTATTTTTTGTAAGTTCTAGACATAAATCTTTAAATGTTGAGGTGTAGATTTTGCATTTATTTCATGACATTTTTGTGTGTAAATAAAACTTATATGGTGGGTATTAATTTCACTCATAAATTCACTATTTCACATATATGAAATACTATTATAAGATAATTTCAATCTAGACTTGAGTACTCCATACAAATAGGTTGAGATGTTTCACATTTACTGCTAGCATTTAAAACCCATTTAGCATGATAGGATACATGGTGGATGGTAATCGCGGCTTTGCATATGCATGTAGTGGTTTAGCCAACTCCAAACCATTTGGAACTTCAGACAAATCAATTTTTTCTAAAGTTTTGGGCACACTCCAAGTAAATGCCTGGACAATCCTCCCTAATGCCATCACACTTAAAGGTGTACCAAGTGCAATCCCCGCACAAGCACGCTTTCCAGAACCAAAGGAAATCATTCTCAACTCTGGATCTATCAGCTCCACTTTAGATGATTTATCACAATCAAAATGACGTTCAGGCTTAAACTCCAAAGGGTTTCCCCAAACTTTAGGGTTTCGACCTAGACCATAGCGGCCCAACAAAATATGGCTGCCCTCCGGGATAAAGTAGCCACCAACAATTGCATCCGCAGTTGAAACATGCGGAAGATTAAAGAAAGTAACAGGATGGAGCCGAAAAGCTTCCTTAACACAAGCTTTAACATAGTTTAACTGTGGAACATCGTATTCTTGAATCAGTCTTTCCTTTCCGACCACTTTATCGATCTCATCCACAGCTTTTTGTAGTAGCTCAGGTTTGTTAATCATTTCTGCCAATGCCCACTCAACTGAAGTTGTTGGACTGTCCATCCCAAAGAACACCTCCTACAAAGTGACATTTGAGTTAATAGATAGTAAGAGTAATACCAACAAAAATTAGAATGCAACTCTCAAATAGAAGACTTCAAATACAAACTCTAAAAATGAACAGACTAATTTAATTAATTTCCAATAAAATTCTAAGTTAATCATGTCAAATCCTTCACGTAATGATTTAGACTGGAACTTCTGGTTATAATCCATCCAATTAAGTGCTTACAATGCACTGAGCTTTGATCTCTTCTTCTGATAACAATGATTTTTCTGTCTCATCCTTCAATGTTATCATAACATCGAGTAGATCTTCGGGCTCTTTCTTTTTCCCATCTCTCCATAGCCTGATTCTTTCCTCTATGATGGGGTCATGGTGCTTGTTCAAAATTCTCATAGCCTTCTTGACACTTTTCTCATGACCCTGTATATCTAACACTCTCAACCATGGCAGATAATCAGATACACCAAAGGCAAACATGTACTTCAAGAGTTTAAAAACTATTTCAACATGCTCTTCTTCCTCTTTCCCTGGGCCTCCATCTTTTCCACCTTCCCCAAAATATCTTTTGCTAAAAATGATTCTCTTAATGACATTTGAAACATAGTGACGAAGGGCAGTTCTTACATTGATGACTGAGCCATCAGAAGAAGAAGATTTGTTGCACTGGTTAAAAATGAAGGAAACATAGTTGTCAGCTTCTTGATTTCTCTTCTCAAGTAGCCATCGAAGTCTTGAAGGCGTTATTAGATGAGTGGTGTACATTTTCCGCATTTTCTTCCATTGAGGACCCAATGGAGAAACCGCCATGCTGAGATATCCACGGCTGGAATGCTGGGTAGCCATGGTAATAGGTCTAGAGGCAAATACTGCATTGTGATTGTGTAAGAAATCCCTAGCTAGCTCTGGAGAATTCACAACAATAACATGAACACTGCCTAGCCGGAAGCACGCAATATCAGTTTCCAATTTTTTCATGATGCCATCAATCCATTGGAATGGTGGAAGGTTTCTGTATAGCTCAAGTAAGCTTCCGACAATAGGCCATGGAGAGGGGCCTGGGGGAAGTTTGGGAGAGGAATGCTTACTGTTCTTTTTTGCATTCCCCAAAAATTTGCCTTTCTTCATGATGACCATGATGAGGAGGGACATCATGAGCAAAAGAATTAGAGAAAACATGATGATCAGAAGTAATATTGCAAAAGACGGTTCTGAATTTCTGGTTGAGCCAGACCTAGAAATAGAACTAATATATAGACATGTCTAGCAAAGATAAGGTAGTATTCAAGTTTGCATCTTTCGGTGGTATGCGTTACAAATCATGAATCTTTTGACACATGTGCGGTAGCTTTGGCATTTATTGACACTTGTTATGAATTTCAGATATCCGATGACATTTGGTGTGAAGCTTTCACATTTCTTGACAGTTGTCTCTTACTTTGTCTTTTGATGAATTTAACATTCAGCTACAACTACACCTGACATTTCTTTCTACAGTTGTCCTTTGTTAAAAAGTAGGATCAATTTTATCAATTGGAATATACTAGTATTTAGTCTCAAGTTTTAGTCTAAAATTTAAGACTTTACCCTATTTTGTATATTTCTTAGTTTATGAATCTAAACAATTAAATATATTTTTTACAGCTTAATTTTTTTTTACTACAAAAGGTGAGAGGTTCATCCTCTAATCGGTTACCAAACGTGGGGTAGCAACCCCTGATATGTCAGCTCCAAGTAATTCTCTAAGTTCAATTGGAGGTTCTCTAACCACCTGCAATCATGATTCATTGCTGATGCTGCTCTTAGCCAAATAGTCGGTGCATTGATTTCCTTCACGCCATGTGCGCCATAGTCTATATTCCTAATCCTTGCTCATGTACTCTCTTATCTAGCCAATCAAGTTATGGAAGGGGGAATAATCCTCCACATTTTGAATAAGATCCATGCTTGCTCTTATCTGGCTTGATTTTTTTTCAATACCACTTTTCTTTCTTTTTAAATGAAGAGTAACGAGTTTCATGTAATATAAATCAAATTGAATCCATTTGTGGGTTAATATATTTTTTGCTTTTATCTGCCACTGCAAATTAAAAAAACCAAAAAGGAACTTCATAAACATTTTAGGATACATATGAGCATTTAAGTCTACACCTAGTTTCAAATTTGACTAAGGCTGTATTTGTCTCCTCGAAAAACTTGGAATTAATGTGGAAACAAAATTGTATCTATCTTGAGTAAAATTTCTGTTGAATACCAAACATGGTGCTAAATAAATTTGGGTTGTGTCAGATTCGAGCATAGTACAAGTTGCTTGAACATTGAAATAGCTAAAGTCTATGTCAACTTGTACTAGTTCAGTCTCCAATACACTAGAAAAAAAAATAAAATTAGATCAACAAACAAGAACACTGAAATGTGGTACCTATCTCAGCATCATAAGTCATAAGGATGAAAACCAAAAAAAGAAGGAAACAAGGAATTTTTTTTTTCAAATTACAGTTTATCTCAAAGAAGAAAATACTTTGCTTATGTTAGACCAAAGTGACATATAAAACCTAGAAAGATTGTGCTTGTGCCGAACAATAAAAGGAAAATGTATCTATGGTGAGATTGAATTGAGGGAATAAAGATTTATTTCTTTTAAAAAAGTAATACACATAAGTTAAAAAGTTAAAATGAAGTTGGCATATATGACATAATTTTGGGCAATAGACTATGTTTATCTATATATTTGTATTTACATATTAGTAAAAACCAAGGGTATGAAGTAGAAACATAAATAATTAATGAGTAATGGAGAAGAATACAAGTGAAGTCTATCTAAGTATCAATTGAGAGAGTAAAATTTTATATCTTATTTTAAAGAGTGAATTATGCAAGAAAGAAATGTGAAAAAGAAGTCCACATGTATGTGTGTGTGTGTGTGTGTGTGTTATTGAAAATTTAGGTATACATGTATCAATATACATCAAGTTATTTAATAAAAAGGTAGGGAAAGTTATTGTAGTTGCTCATTTTTTGCCATGTGGACATTTTAGCTAAGATTTTTTTAAGTACATGGATTTGGGTTCATTAAACTCAAATATCCTCTTTTGCTCATCCAAAAGAGGGCATGAAGTAGAAACATATCTATAAATGTGTATTTATGTATTACTAAAAACTAAGGGTATGAAGTAGAAACATAAATAATTAATGAGTAATGGAGAAGAATAAAAGGAAAGTCTATCTAAGTATCAATTGAGAGAGTAAATGAAGTCGAAATATAAATAATTAATGATTAATGGAGAAGAATAAAAGGGAAGTCTATCTAAGTATCAATTGAGAGAGCAAAATTTTATATCTTATTTTAAAGACTGAATTATAAAAGAAAGGAATGGGAAAAAGAAGTTTAAATGTGTTCGTGTGTGTGTGCATGTATTGAAAATTCAGGTATACATGTATCAATATACATCAAGCTATATCATAAAAAGACATGGAAAGTTATTGTAGTTGCTCACTTTTTTGCCACGTGGACATGCTACCAAAGATTTCTTTAAGTACATTGATTTGGGTTCATTAAACTCAAATATCCTATTTTGCTCTTCCAAAAGAGGGAAATAGAAACATATTAATAAATGTGTATTTATGTATTAGTATAAACTAAGGGTATGAAGTAGAAACATAAATAATTAATGAGTAATGGAGAAGAACAAAAGGAAAGTCTATCTAAGTATCAATTGAGAGAGTAAATGAAGTAGAAACATAAATAATTAATGATTAATGGAGAAGAATAAAAGGGAAGTCTATCTAAGTATCAATTGAGAGAGTAAAATTTTATATCTTATTTTAAAGAGTGAATTATAAAAGAAAGGAATGGGAAAAAGAAGTTTAAATGTGTGCGTGTGTGTGTGTGCATGTATTGAAAATTCAGGGATAGATGTATCAATATACATCAAGCTATATCATAAAAAGACACGGAAAGTTATTGTAGTTGCTCACTTTTTTGCCACGTGGACATGCTACCTAAGATTTCTTTAAGTACATGGATTTGGGTTCACTAAATTCAAATATCCGCTTTTGCTCTTTCAAAAGAGGGCACGAAATAGAAACATATTTATAAATGAATATTTACATATTAGTAAAAATTAAGGGTATATAGTAGAAACATAAATAATTAATGAGTAATGGAGACGAATAAAAGGAAAGTCTATCTAAGTATCAATTGAGAGACTAAAATTTTATATCTTCTTTTAAAGAGTGAATTATGCAGGAAAGGAATGTGAAAAAGAAGTCTATATGTATGTGTCTGTGTGTGTGTGTGTGTATTTATTGAAAATTCAGGTATACATGTATCAATATACATCAAGTTATTTCATAAAAAGACATGGAAAGTTATTGTAGTTGCTCACTTTTTTGCCACGTGGACATGCTACCTAAGATTTCTTTAAGTACATTGATTTGGGTTCATTAAACTCAAATATCCTCTTTTGCTCTTCCAAAAGAGGGAAGTAGAAACATATTAATAAATGTGTATTTATGTATTAGTATAAACTAAGGGTAAGAAGTAGAATCATAAATAATTAATGAGTAATGGAGAAGAATAAAAGGAAAGTCTATCTAAGTATCAATTGAGAGAGTAAATGAAGTAGAAACATAAATAATTAATGATTAATGGAGAAGAGTAAAAGGGAAGTCTATCTAAGTATCAATTGAGAGAGTAAAATTTTATATCTTATTTTTAAGAGTAAATTATGCAAGAAAAGAATGTGAAAAAGAAGTCTGTATGTATGTGTGTGTGTATGTGTATGTATTGAAAATTCAAATATACACGTATCAATGTACATCAAGCTATATCATAAAAAGACATGAAAAGTTATTGTAGTTGCTCACTTTTTTGCCACGTGAACATGCTAGCTAAGATTTCTTTAAGTACATGGATTTGGGTTCATTAAACTCAACTATCTTCTTTTGATCTTCCAAAAGAGGGCAAGAAGTAGAAACATATCTATAAATGTGTATTATGTATTAGTAAAAACTAAGGGTATGAAGTAGAAACATAAATAATTAATGAGTAATGAAGAAGAATAAAAGGAAAGTCTATCTAAGTATCAATTGAGAGAGCAAATGAAGTAGAAACATAAATAACTGATGAGTAATGTAGAAGAATAAAAAGAGAAGTCTATCTAAGTATCAATTCAGAAAGTAAAATTTTATATCTTATTTTAAAGAGTGAATTATGCAAGAAAGGAATGTGAAAAAGAAGTTTATATGTGTGCGTGTGTGTGTGTGTGCAGGTATTGAAAATTCAGGTATACATGTATCAATATACATCAAGCTATATCATAAAAAGACATGAAAAGTTATTGTAGTTGCTCACTTTTTTGCCACGTGGACATGGTATCTAAGATTTCTTTATGTGATAGCCCTACCTTCCCTTAGGGCGTACCCCAAAGGTTAGCGGACTGACTGCCTAACTCTCGCCAGGACTAGCTAACCCAAAATTTACAAAAGGTACTAAAACTCACCATTTACTTCAAATCGTCAATCCAGCATTATATACAATAGGGTCACTAGCGATTCATACTTAAGGTATATACCAAAGTGTTTAACCTTATACAAAGACAAACATGGGTTACTATTATAGAGGAGCTCATACAAATGCCTAAAAGCTATAACTAGCTCAACCCTTCCCAAAAGGCACGATTCCCAAGACTTCGCCCCTGCAAGGAAAACAAATATGACGGAGTGAGCTTTCGCCCAATAAGGTACCACAAGATCATACAGTCGAAGATCACATAGTTTTAACTTTAATTTAACAAGTATGAGCAACTGTTAAGAGAATAATTAAACACCACAACTAGTGTCCAGTGGTACGGGTAAAGGGATACAGTTGCTCTCAGGAGCTAGAGTCCCAGTCGCAGTAGCTTGATCAAAGCCCGTTGACACTCCGTCAACGTTTAAAGTAGCAAAACATTTACCGTAGATCTCCACTTTACACCGATATCCGTCCACCGACCATACCCCTTACCTAGTCCGAACACCAAACAGAAATAGTAGTAGTAATACTCGAGTATATCAGGTTCCAAAGTAACAGTATTCAGAGATTCAGAGATAGATCCCTATGGCCCGTCAATCTATCTCGACCAAGTCCTTGGTGACTCGAGTCGATTAACTAGCCGATAGGGTTTGGGCCCAAGTTCATAGAAGAATTGTTGGATATTAGGATCCAAACAACATCCAATTCAAGTACAAGTAATGTATGTCAAGAGGACAATAAAACAGTCAAACAGTTAAATGAGACCGGGTGAGATAAAGTACACACTCGGCCCGCCCAGAACAACTTAACCGTAATCATACATCCATAATTTTCAGTCACAGAGCAGTGCACTTAAACAACAAATCATGCAAGTGGTACACTCATCGGTCAAGTAGGGCAACGTTAAAAGTTCATCCTTGGATTATGCTCGCGCTCACCAACAAACCCTAAAACAACCAAGGCAAAATAATTATGGTCCCCACATCCAAAGCCAAGTGAACAGAATTCACAATTTAGGCTCGACTATGAATCGTATGCCTATCCAAGTTAACTTTTCAAAACCCAATATACCCGAACAGATTTAGAGTGCAAATCAAGGAAAAATCCAAGTATATTTTAGGGCAAAAACTCAAGTAAGGTTTTGAAATGAAATGAGATCATTTTGGACTCAATGAAACATGAATAACCATCAAGTTCCTTATTTGTTTCATGGCTGGAAATTTTCAGCAGCAAAACAGTGAAAGAAACAAGATGTTTCACCACTTTAAAGTATGATATTCACTCCAATTCACATACACTTGTTATTCAAGGTTTTAGCAAGTAAAGTCAGCAAGATTATGTCCAAAAGACTTCCAAAACTAAAGATTTTGAGGCTAAAAGGCAGCAAAGTGCAAATCTGCCATTCCAACCAGAATTTATTTTTTCTTGCAGCCATGACACAAGCAAGACCATTAGGTTTTTCACCTTCCAACCTTCATAGTTTTCACTCAAATTCACTGGAACAAGTTTTGGCCAAAACCAATTTTGAAAAGGTTCGAAAAACAACAAGGTAATTGGCTGCACTATCACTCGGTCAACAAACACAACTTCAGCCAGCAATTTGGAGGAAAATCCCAATGAAAACCCTTCCATTTCAACCAAAATGCAACACATAAGCAAAGCTTAAAGGTTCACTAAGCATATTACACAAGTACATCACCAAATCAGCCCACAATCAAAGGTAGTAAGCTGTCCCAAAATGCGGACAGCATAACCCCTGTTTTGTCCTAAACTTTATCTCCAAACTCAACACACAATTTCATGGCCAAACCATCCAAATCAAGACCACAAATTATAGGCTATACAAGCTACTAATTTTGGACCATAAAGCCATCAAAATAGACAAGTATTTAGCTCACATGTCACCATATCAAGGCTGGTCATCAAACAAAAATTCAACTCTACAAGCTGGAATTTCCATAAGCAAGCTAATAAAACATGTACAAATTGGAAAAATCACATGGCAAAGCTAAAAATTCATAGTAAACTTGATATTAACATATTAATAGCTCAACTAAAGCTGGAAATTTTGATTCTCTACACCAATCATGAATTTTTTTCACATAATATCCCATAATCAAGCCTTAAATCTCCTCAAAAGCAAGATAAAAGAGATCAAATGGGTTGTAGGCATGATTACCTTAAAACCCTATAAAGAGAGGCTGCCAAGGGCTTGTTCCTCCCAAATCTTTCCACCAAAGATCTTATTCCCTCCTAGATGTCACTTTTTATGGAGTAGTTTGCAAGATTTGGATGAAACTTCAAGGATTCAAGCAACAATTGAAAGTTAAGATGGAGTTTTCTTTTTCTGTTTTTCTCTCAAAGAATTCGCCCAAGAGGAAGCAAGAAGTGAAGGAATGTTAGCCAAAATTTCCAAGATAAAGCCAAAAGTGGTCTTAGTCAAAGAAAGCTTAGATGATTGACACTTGTTGGCATAGGAGTAAACCTATCCTTTTGACTTTCCTTTGTCTCTAATAAATAATCCATATGGTTTTCCTCCAATCCACTCTTAGCACTTTTAATCACATAAATTCTCACATGAAATATTCATTTTACCCACTAAATCTATAACACACCTCACTAGTGGGTCCCACTTCTCAAACATGCTACAAACGTAACACACAAACTTATAGTAGGAGAAGTGCAAAATTATTAACTCAATCATAAAAGTGTCTAAGAAATTTAGGTGAATAGAATAAAATAATAATAAAAAATGTATTTAAAGAAATGAGATAAAATATAAAACTCATCATTCATTCATTTTTTTTCGAGTCCTCACGCTTTAAGTACATGGATTTCTGAGTCCTCACTCCACCAATGTCATGTGTTGGCCCCAACTACCTCCAAAATCTAGAATGCATGTCCTTAACATGTCCTCAAGGGTTTGCATGGTTCTTTCGGATTGCCCATCTGTCTGAGGATGGTATGTGGTACTAAGGTTCAATTTGGTTCCTAAAGCTTTTGTAACTTTTGCCAGAATTGAGATGCCAATCGGGGATCTCTGTCCTAGACTATGCTTACCGGTACCCTATGCAACCTCACAATCTCATCCATGTACAATTGAGCCAACTTTTCCATGGAGTACTTCATGTTTATTGGCAAGAAATGGGCCGACTTGATTAACCTATCAACTATCACCAAATGGCATCATGGCCTCTTTGTGTCCGTGGCAGACCTGAGACAAAGTCCATCGTAATATGCTCCCACTTCCATTCAGGTATCTCAAGGGGTTGTAACAAGTTTGAGGGTTTTTGATGCTCGGTTTTGACTTGTTGACAAGTGAGACAAGTATGAATGTATTGGGCAATCTCCTTTTTCATATTATCCCACCAATATAACCCTTTCAAATCCTGATACACCTTATTACTACCCGAATGTACCGCATATTTAGACCGGTGGGGTTCATCTAAAATTTCATTTTTCAATTCTTCATCTTTCGGTACAACCATTCGGTTTCGATATCTCAAGATCCCTTCAGGACTCAAGTTGAAATCAGGTATTTCTCTTTTTGCACTTTTTCCATCCACTTTTGTATTGCAGTGTCTTTCCTCTAATCCTCTTTGATTCAATCTAGTAGGGCGGATCTCATCGTAATATTTTCGAAAATCACCTTCTAGCGTTCAAGTCGAGGATTCCACTCACTAATTCTTTCCAGCATAGTCCACTCCTTAATCATTAATCCAACCACTTGAGTCTTTCGATTTAAAGGCATTTGCTACTACATCGGCCTTTCCGGGATAGTAGTTAATCGTACAGTCATAATCCTCTAAAAATTCCATCCATCAATACTGCCTCAAGTTCAACTCCTTCTGAGAAAATAGATACTTAAGGCTTTTATAATCTGTATAAACTTCAAAAGTTACCCTATACAAATAATGTTTCCGCTTTTTCAGAACAAAGACAATAGCTTCTAGTTCTAGGTCATGGGTTGGATAATTTCGTTCGGGGGGTTTCAACTTCCTAGAGGCAAAGGCAATCGCATTTCTATTCTGCATTAATACGCACCTTAATCCTTCCCTCGAGGCATCAGTATATACAGTGAAACTGTCCTTTCCATTTGGCAAAGCCAAAACCGGTGCCATGGTCAACCTTTCCTTCAATTCTCGAAAACTAGTTTCACATCTAGTATCCCAAACAAAGTTGCCACACTTTTTTGTTACATCCGTCAAAGGACCGACAAGTTTCGAGAAATTCTTAATAAATTGCCAATAATAACCTACCGTACCTAGGAAGCTACGAATTTTAATAGGGTTTTTTGGCCGCTTCCATTCAGCGACAGCTTTTACTTTCGCCGGATCGACTATGATTCCATCCTTTGAAATCACATGCCCTAGAAAAGAGATTTCTCCAATCAAAATTCACATTTACTGAATTTGGCATATAATTGATGTTCTCTCAGAGTCTGCAAGACGATCCTCAAATGTTGCTCATGCTCCTCATAGGTTTTAGAGTAAACAAGGATGTCATCAATAAATACGACTACAAATCGATCCAAATAGGGTTTGAAAATCTGATGCATCAAGTGTGAGAACCCTCACTTTAAAATACAAATTTTTCTAAACTACTTGCCTTGCTCTAAACTATATATTATGGCTGTCCTTCCTATTTCTTTCCCTTTATCTTGTTTAAGTTTGTATAGCAACTTATACTCTTGGCTAATGATGGTAATTTAAGTAGTTTTGATGGATATGGTGGATTTTTGAGTTAGGGTTTGAGTTGTTCAGTTGTATGTCTTGTTGTTTAGATAGCATATGATGTCTATAAACTGGGATAGGGAGTTGGGAAAGTGGTTCAAGACATGAATGAGAATGTAAACCTTGAATTTATCAAATTTTCAGCTTTAAAGATTGAACTGCCCTGTTTCTGACCAGATTCAATCGTCCATGTTAGAGGTTGAATTAGGCTTAGGTCAAAACATGAACGTTGTAGGAAATGGTGTTATATAGCTGCCTGTAAAATTTTAACTCAATCAGATCACTGTAACATGTGAAATGACTGAAATACCCTTGACTACCAAATGTTCTTTTCCGCGGGTAGTTTTGAGCTTTCACATTTCTAGCTTTGTTTTTCACTTTGATCCATATCAAATAGCCTTTGGCCAAAGCACAAAGTTTAGCCCTATGTTTTAGTTTTCCAACGCATCTAAAAACGTCTCAATCAGAATTGTGTAGCCTGAGTTATTGCCATTTGAATCCAGTGCTGATAACCAGACTGACAATGAACTTCTGGTTCTGTAATCTGCAAATTCGACTTGGATCAACTGTGAACTGGGTTGAGTTGTCTTCATGAAAGTTGTAACCCTTTGTCTTAGATTCGAAACAATATAAAGTTTATACCAATCCGATAAACGTAGCTTCAGTTGTGACCAAAACGCCAAAAGACGTCAAACCTGCTATTTAGCTTTTGTCCTTAAAACTTGGTTTCCGGTTGCATTGTTAGACTTGTGTTGTAATTGGATGATTTTGAGCCTAGTTGAAGGGTTATTGTGGTATCATTTCTTGTGTGTGACTTTGGGGCTGATTTGAGGAAAATAATGGAGCCATAAATGGCTGAAAAATGGATAAATACAAAGGGCATGCCGCCCAAATTTTCACTCGAGAGCTAGTTGGATGTACTCGTGACTTGAGCGAAAGGTTTTTGGGTTGTTCATGTTTTTAAGACCAACTGCTACCTTTTTACTCCAACGTCACATTGTTATTTCGTCGCACTAGTAGTTAACTTGACTAGGCACATGACTTGTAGGCGAGCCTCATTTGTGCATTCCGTTTCTTGGGTTTGTGGATGGGGGAACTATAATTGTTTTACCTTGGTTGTTGTTAGGATGTGACGGTGATCAAAGCCATTCTTTGGGAGAAAACTTTTGAAGTTATCTTTACTTGAACTGGTGAGTGTACCACTCCCCTGATTTATTGCTTAACTAGTTTATTTGTATTTAAAATCTGTCACTTGAATGACTATGAACTCTGTTTATTCTAAATGAGACGAGTGTGTACTTTATCACACTCGTTCTCCTGCTTGTGTGATCGTTTACTGTGTGAATTTGAATCTGTTATCTGTATCTGTGTGACGCCCCAAAAAGTATAAGTGTGAGAACCCGAACATTTTCTAATTTTCTAGGGTTTATTTTTTTTTAATCGCCCGCCTTTTCTACATTTTTTTATTAGAAAAATTCCCCAGATAAAGTTTATGAGCAAAGATAGTTTTAAAATGATTTTTCTAGTATCGGTTAGTTTTTGAGAAATTAAGAGCGTATTTTGGACGTGGGACCCGCTAGTGCGGTAAATGCATTATAATTTTTACAACTTGTTGAAATTTTGTATTAAGTGATATTATTTTACAAGGTGTTAAGATATTTGTATTGGAGAGACAAAAAGATAAGTTTTAAACCAAAAAGGTGACAAGTGTCACCTTGTGATTTAATCTTGGACTTTGACCATTATTTCTTACCTTTACTAATACTCAATTTTGACCCAAAAATCATCCTATTTCTATGCTTCATGGCCGGCTCTCTCTCAAAGGAAAAGAAGAAAAATCTCTCAACTTTCTAGCTTCTCATCTCACTCAATCTTCAATTCTAACCGATTAAACTTGAATTTACTCCATAAAACCTCTTAGTTTGGTGGAGTTGAGCTTGGTTGTGAAGTTGTTTGGAAAGCTAAGGTGACTAATTGCTCTATCTCTTGTATTGCTAAGGTGAGTTGTGAAGAACCACTTTCCTTCCTCTAATGATGTTCAATTCATGATTCGTGGTGGTATAAGATGCACTTTTATGGATTATATCTTGGTTTTGGTTGAATTGGTGAAGTTTTATAATTATTGGGGATTTTTCTGTTTTCATATGGATATGATTGTGTGGTTATATATGATGATTGGAAATGATATTTAAGGACTCTATGAGGTGGAAAAAGTTGTTAATTTCAATCAATTGCTGTTTGGAAGAAAATTGGAAAAAATTAGGGTTTGATGTTCTTCATTCTGCCCGAATTTGTAGCTCCTAGTTAGAGGCCGAATTGGCCTTGGCTTAAAACATGAAAGTTGTAGGGAATGATATTTTAGAGGTGCCTGAAAAATTTCAGGTCAATCGAAGTAGTGTAGAATGAGAAAAGTCGAAATTACTATTGCTATTCTGGTTTTACCCGAATGTAAGAATTGCGCCAGTAATTGGTTGTTTTGGCTGGAATTGCTTCCGAATTGGTTGTTCAAGTCTTCTGATGAAATTTAGCCCTGTATCTTAGATTTCATCTAGTTTTGGAATTTCTGGATTTGGACTTGGATAGCCTGCTTTATGAAGCTTCCGCTAGAATGCGTTCTGTGAATCTGTTTTTGTGATTCTGGTATGGTATCTTGCATTTTTGACCTGGTTACACTCGAAACTGGGTTGAGTGACCTTCTGTAATGTTGTAGCCCTGTCTTTTAGCTTCGAAACTGTGTATCTTGCACCTTCATCCGACAATCGTAACGCCTTTGATGCCATTACCGCAAAATGACGTCAAAACCTGTTTTTCTGGTTTTGAGCTTAACTTTCATTTCCGGACTTTTCCCTAGCTTGACTTGCACTAGTACTACTTGGAGCTTGCTGAATGGCTATTGGATGAACTTGTTGTTGTGTGTGTACCTTTGGGTTTTAATGAGAAAAATAATAGAGCCTTGATGGCTGGAAAAGTAAAGAAAGACAAGGGGAAGTGCTGTCCGAATTTTGAAAGGACTTGTTTGCATTGAGGTTGTGATCTAAGACTTGGATTTGAGCAAGGCAATGATATATGATGGATGGTTCCTGAGCCATGGAGGTGAGTGACCCCAAACTATTGTTAAAGCTTCTTGTGAAATGTTTCTTGCATTATTTACTCGACTGCATCTCATGCGTGCTTGCATGTGAATTCATGATATGATTTTGGCTTCAATGAGTTCTTGGGGAGTCTTGTGCTGGACACCAACGTCTCCACCTCTGTTTACTTGGAGCAAATGGCTCCGGAGCTCAAAAAGGGGGTCCCTCTTATTGTTAATGTTAATGTTAAATGATCTATTTGAGCGTTGGGTGTTCAAGTGCTATGATTTCACCGGCTCACGAGAGCACTAAACGAACATTTGATCTCTGAATCATGACATCATCGAAATGATCGAAATGCAACATTGTGCAATATATTTGCTTAATGATTTTGCTGGTTACTCGCTGAGCTTCTAGCTCACCCCAAAAATATTTTATTCCCCTCCACAGGGCTCAAGGCGAAGGCAGGACTTGTTGTGCTTATTCACGTGAATGGATGGCCTTTATGTTGTACAATTTGGATTTGGAATCATTTTATGTATAGTTGGGAATTGTTTCCGCTGCATTTGTGACATGTAATTATTGGAGACTTGGATGTATATTTTTGGAGAATTTGATGTAATATTTGAGTTTTATCTTGTAATCTGTTTGAGGAATATAGTGAACGACTGAGTCCCGGCGAGAGCTGGGCAGGCGGCCCGCCGAACCCTCTGGTTCGCCTTAGGGGGAGGTGGGGTCGTCACAATCTGTGTCTGTTCTGACGTCGTTTGGAGGCTTGTATCCAATGACCCTTCTGTGACCTCTGAGCTCAAATCTTGTGGCTAGTTACTCGAGTCGAGCCGGCAAGGGTCTGGTCGATTAGATAACGAGCCACGGTAGTCTGTTTTTGGAAAATCTTTGGGTATTGGAGACTTTGAATTTCAGGTATACTCAAGTATTACTACCTCTGCTCTGTGTGTGGTGTCCGGGTCCGGCAAGGGGTATGTTCGGTGGACGGAATTTGGTGTAAAGTGGTGCTCTATTGAACTGGTTACTTTACTTGAAAGTTGACGAAGTGTCAACTATTACTTGATCAAGCACCGGTGAAGCATTGGAAATTTGGCTCCTGAGAGCCACATGTATCCTTTCTGAATGAATCACTATGTTTAACTGTTTTATTTGATATCTGGAATGTGTATTTGACTGATTAGAAGTGAAGTTCCATGACTTTTGATTGTTTGTACTTGTGGTACCTCATGGAGCGTAAACTCACCCCATTCCGTTATCTTTGTTTTTCTTACAGGGTTCAATGTTTTGAAACCATGATTTTTGGAAGAAAAGGTCAAGCTAGTGTAAATGTTCTTTTGTTAAGCTCTTTTGTAATCGAAAACCCTAATTGTATTTTACTCAAGTACCACCTTTTGATTTGTAACGTTTCTAATGTATATGTATACATAAGCGTGTTATCGTGTGTTTCAAGTGTAGCCATTTGAAATTGTACGTTTCTATGGTTTTGTGAACTTTCTTGTATCCATTGGGGAAATTGAGCGAGTGCGAAGCTTGAATGAGGAATAAAAAGAAATTTGGTTGGATTTTGAAGCAGCCGCGATCCTTTGCATTTTTCGATGATTCGTTTTTTCGAAGTTCTTTGGACCGTTTGGTAAGGTTTGTGAATGATTCGATCCGTAGTCCTGGCGAGAATTGGGCAGGCGGTCCTCCGCCCCTTTGGTTCGCCTTAGAGGAAGGTAGGGCCGTCACATATTAGGTTACTATTTTGGGTGATTTTAACCTTTGTAAATAGAAAGGATACGGGATGTGGTGACTTGGTGGTTGTACAGTTTTCTTTTGACTACGTACACTGGCTTTTGCATGATATGACTGGATGGACTGTGTCTGTACTTTTGAGACTCGTACTTGATACTTTTGGCCTTGTTAGCTTGTAAATGACTGCTATGAACCTTTGAATGTATAATACTTTGACTTGATTTTATTTCGAATTGGCATTTAACTGTTTTGTGTTTTCACTTGCTTATCGTAATTTCGACTTCATTTTTCTTTAACTTTCGATTGTGAATAAGTATCTATTGTATACCAAAACTTGCTTACACTATTAGTTATGATACTTGAACCCTAGCCCAGTGAGCAATAATGGAGGGTCGAAAACAATGTGGTCAGGGCCGTGGGCGTGGACCCAGGCAAACCCAAGATCAGGAAGAGGAACAAGGATTAGTAGCAAACCAGAACCAAGGACCCAGAAGTAAAGGAGGGGACCAGATAGTTATGGCTATCAATCGTATAACTGATTTACTAACCCGATTGGTTAACCAGCAAGGTCAAGTGCTTGGTAACCAGCAGAGGGACCCTGAACTAGGTGAAGATAGGGCTCTAAAATGGTTCCAAAAGTTCGCTCCTTCAAAATTTCTTAGGAAACCAGATCCTGAAGTTGCCGAAAACTGGTTTGAAAGAATGGTGGATATATTTGCTGCATTACACTATACCGAGGAGAGACAAGTGACTTTTGCCATTTTCCAATTAGAAGGTGCGGCCCGTTCCTGGTGGAACGTAGTGAGGGCAAGTGGGATAGGGAGCAAACTCCTCGTATTTGGTTTAACTTCATTAGGGAGTTTAACGAGAAGTTTCTCCCGCCATTAATTCAGGAGAAAAGAGAGGATGAATTTATCAAACTGCGCCAAGGCATTTCAAGTGTGGCGGAATATGAGACCCAGTTCACCAGACTCTCCAAATTTGCTCCGGAACTAGTGGTTAATGAGCAGAAACGCGTAAGGTGATTTATCCAAGGTTTGAATGTGGAGATTCAAAAAGACTTAGCTACAACTCAAATCGATCCGTTTAAAGATGCTCTTGAGAAATCTCAACGAGTGGAGCAAGCTCGATTTCAAGTTCGGACTTTTCAAGTCAAGAGACGTGGCCCATCTAGTAGTACCACCGGGCGAGGCGATCAAAATGTACCACATCCTAAGTTTGGAGAGGTAGGGGTGGAGTTCGAATCTCAGGAACACCGAGAGGAGCTCTATCCAGAGGGGCTCCCAATGGAAGGGGACAATAGAGGACTGTCTCCCAAGGAGGTCCGACACCCACTCCTCGAACAAGCTGTGGATATTATGGTACGACAAACCACACTGAGAATGCTTGTTGGTGAAAAATGAGGAAATGTCTCCGTTGCGAAAGTTCCGAGCATCAAATCGCCACCTGTCCTGTTAAAAATCGTGAAGCAAATGAGGGTGTGTAGCTGGAGAAGTCAAACTCTAAACAACCAACTGCTAGTGAAAGTAGACCGAAAGCCTCTACTAGGGTTTTTACCTTGGATTATCAGCGAGCCCCTGAGTCCTCTGAAGTAGTGGAAGGTACGATCCCCGTATTCCACCGCTTAGCTAAGCTTTAATTGACTCTGGGGCAATCCATTCTTTTGTGAATCCTGCCTTTATGTGTGGTATTGATGTGAATCTTGTTAAATTACCCTATGACTTGGAAATTAGAACACCTACTAGGGATCAAAGCCTAATTACCAATATGGTTTATAAAAATTGTGAGATTTGGATAGGAGAACGGAAGTTGGTGGTAGACTTGATAAATTTAGATTTCAAGGGGTATGACGTGATATTAGGCATGGATCGGTTGGCTCATTATAATGCTCAGTTAAACTGCAAGACTAAGGTGGTGGAGTTCTGTATACCTGGAGAGGCGACCTTAAGATTAGATGTGCGAGATAGATTAGTTTCGTCTGCACTTGTTTCGGGAATTCGAGTCAGGAAATTATTGAATAAAGGGGCGCAGGGTTACTTAGTTTTCTTAATTAATACTCTTAGAGATAAGGTGAAACTAGTGGATGTGTTAATAGTAAATGAATTTCCCGATATTTTTCCTGATGAGTTGAAGTCGATGCCGCCGAGAGGGAAATAAAATTTAAGATTGATTTGGTGCCAGGAACCGCTCCTATTGCGAAAACACCATATCGAATGGGCCCTGCCGTACTTAAGGAACTAAAACTGATGTCACGGTTTAAGGAACTAAAACTCGTTATAGACTATCATGGTTTAAATGATGTCACGGGGAAAAATAAGTATCCTTTCCCACACATTGATGAGTTGTTTGACCAATTGCAAGGAACAGTAGTTTTCCCTAAATTGGATTTGAGGCAAGGTTATTATCAGCTATGAATTAAGCAAGAGGACATACCAAAGACTGCTTTTAATTCTAGATATGGGCATTTCAAGTTTGCAGTGATGGTTTTTGGTCTAACGAATGCTCCTGCTACATTTATGGATTTAATGCATCGAATCTTTAAATCTTATTTAGACCATTTTGTCATGGTGTTCATAGATGATATCTTGGTATATCCTAAAACTCGAGAGAATCATGAACGACATTTGAGGGTAGTTTTACAGACTTGAGAGAACATCCGTTATATGCCAAGTTTAGCAAGTGCGAGTTTTGGTTGGAGAAAATTTCTTTTCTAGGGCATGTAATATCTAAAGATGGCATTTCTGTGGACCCAGTGAAAGTGGAAACAATATCTGATTGGAAACAGCCACAAACCCCAACTGAGGTTTCTAGCTTCCTCGGCTTAGCCGGGTACTACCGTAGGTTCATCAAAAATTTCTCCATATTAGCAGGGCCTTTAACCGATCTGACGAAAAAGCATGGTCAATTTGTCTGGGATTCTAAGTGCGAAACTAGTTTCCGAGAATTAAAAAAACGGTTAACGTCGGCGCCAGTCTTAGCCTTATCAAACGGGGAAGACAGCTTCACTGTATATACTGATGCCTCAAGAGAAGGATTGGGATGTGTTCTAATACAGAATGGAAGTGTAATTGCCTATGCCTCTAGGAAATTAAAACCTCATAAGCGAAATTACCAGACTCATGATTTGGAATTGGCCGCTGTAGTTTTTGCCCTAAAGAAGTGGAGGCATTACTTATAGGGGGTGATTTTTGAGGTGTATACCGACCATAAAAGGTTGAAATATCTATTTTCTCAGAAGGAGCTAAACTTGAGACAGCGTCAATGGGTGGAATTTCTTGAGGATTATGATTGTACAATTAACTACCACCCGAGAAACGCCAACGTTGTAGCAGATGCTTTAAGTCGAAAAGTTCAAGTAGCTGGATTAATGGTCAAAGAGTGGAATTTATTGGAAAATGTGAGTGAATGGAATCCATGGTTGGACCGACGGAGAGTGATCTTGGAGAATATTACGGTGAAATTGATTTATTGGATCGAATTAAAGAAGCTTAAAAGAATGACCAGATCGTACTGAAATTGGTAGAAAAAGTGCAAAAAGGAGAAATACCAAACTTTAATGTGAGTTCCGAGGATATCTTGAAATTTCGTGATCGGATAGTGGTGCCGCAAGATAAAGTGTTAAAAAGGGACATTTTGGAGAAAGCACATCGATCTAAGTATACAGTATATCCTGAAAACAGTAAAATGTATCAAGATTCGAAGAGACTGTATTGGTGGGATAAAATGAAGAAGAGAATTGCTCAATTTCTCCAAAAGTGTTTAGTGTGCTAACAAGTGAAAGTTGAACATCAGAAACCCTCAGGTCTTCTACAACCTCTTGAAATTCCTGAGCGGAAATGGGAACATATTTGTGACGCCCCTGCTTCTCCCAAGGGCGAACCCTAGGGTATCGGCGGGAAGCCTGCCTAGCTCGCGCCAGGACTCAAAATTTCAAAATAATAAAACTAGATAAACCCACAAACATACTATTCACAATATATCTAATCGCCAAAAGAGTTCTATTTACATCTTCAAAAGTATCGAATCAAACCACTCTACTACATTATAATAACAACCAGCAGAAGGTAGACCCTAAGGAGGGTCCTTATACAAACCACCAAAACAAAAACAAACATCCTAACTGTCCGACTATTACAATCAAACCTAACTATACTAGTGAAGGTGCCTAGAAGTTCCCCGCATCGTCTCCTGCTAAGGAAAACAAAGGAAACGGGGTAAGCTAGAAGCTTAGTAAGTAAACAGGGGTAAAAGCGTAAAATTTCACATTTAAAGAAACAGCTACTCCACAAAATGTCAAGTCAAGCACAAAAGTAACCATACAGGTTGGCTCCAAAGCCAAGTCATTTGCCATGCGTGATCTCCTGTCGACACTCCGTCGACCATAAATAAGGTCCGTAGAACTCCACTTGTACACCCACCGAACACCTTATCACCCTCACTGGCCAGTCACCTCACAAACTTGCCCGGACGAACGAAATCACAAACTTGAGCTTGAGTCACAAGCTTGGGTCACAAACTTGGTTCACAACTGGAACCTACGAACTTGGTGACCTCAGACTAGGTTGGACTGGCTCCGACCAAGCCCCGGCCGGCTCGAACAGTCCATCCAGGTCTTGAGATCGGGCCCACAACTTCAACATATTTCACGAACTCACGAAAGTCACCCCGAGCTCCAAGCTCAAGAGGTTCAGCACCAAAATAATTCATATATACACATCTCATGGAGAAACATAGGTACAAACTAGGGTTTAGGTCGAGTGTGATAAAGTACACCCTCGCCTAAGTCCCTCTTTTCACATCAAAACACATAAGCAGTTTATACACATAAACGGCCTGAATACTTACTCAAAATACAAAAGTGGTACAAGAGCAAAATCACTTCGCGCGTGTTCGCTAGTAGTGGGCCCCACCGGCTCCGCCTAGCTCACCACTGTCTGAAATGGAAGATTGTATCACATATTATCACAAACGGCCACTAACATGCCCAAAACAAGCAAAACGGCAAAATCGGCACATGCAAGGGCGGAAACGGCAAAATGGGCGCAGGCGCACGCGCGGAACGGCAAACGGAAATGGCCAAATCTGCTGTCTCAAACCGTTTTGATCAAAAGTTAGGCTAGGAATATCAGATCAAGGTGAGCGAGACTGGGACGGCCCCACCTCCCCCTAAGGCGAACCAGAGGGTTCGGCGGACCGCCTGCCCAGCTCTCGCCGGGACTCAGTCGTTCACTACAATCCTCAAATGAATTACAATATAAATCTCAAATATTACATCAAATTCTCCAATAATTACATGTCAAAAGCAAAGCGGAAATAATTCCCAACTATACATAAAATGATTCCAAATCCAAACTGTACAAGATATAGGCCATCCAGACATGTGAATAAGCACAACAAGACCTTCCTTCGCTTTGAGCCCTGTGGAAGGGAATAAAATATTTTTGGGGTGAGCTAGAAGCTCAGCGAGTAACCAGGAAAATCATTAAACAAATATATTTCACAATGTTGCATTTCGATGATTTCGATGATGTCATGATTCAGAGATCAAATGTACGTTTAGTGCTCTCGTGAGCCGGTGAAATCACAGCACTTGAACACCCAACGCTCAAATAGATCATTTAACATTAACATTAACATTAGGAGGGAGCCCCTTTTTGAGCTCCGGAGCCATTTGCTCCGTCATGTCACGAACTCACGAAAATGGTGGAGACGTTGGTGTCTAGCACAAGATTTTCCCAGAACTCATTGAAGCCAAATCATGTCATGAATTCACATGCAAGCACGCATGAGATGCAATCGAGTACATAATGCAAGAAACATTTCACAAGTACTTTGGAAATAGTTTAGGGTCACTCACCTCCACGGCTCAGAAATCATCCAGCATATAACATTGCCTTGCTCAAATCCAAGTCTTAGATCACAAACTCAATGCAAACAAATCCCTTCAAAATTCGGACAACACTTCCCCTGAATTTGCTAACTTTTCCAGCCATCATGGATTCATTATTTCCTCATCCAGTCCCAAAGGTACACACACAACAACAAGTTCATCCAATAGCCATTCAGCAAGCTCCAAGTAGTACTAGTACAAGTCAAACTAGGGAAAAGTCCGGAAATGAAAGTTAAGCTCAAAACCAGAAAAACAGTTTTGATGTCCTTTTGCGGTAATGGCACCAAAGGTACTACGAGTATCGGATGGAGGTCCAAGACCCACCGTTTCGAAGCTAAGAACCAGGGCTACAACAATGTAGAAGGTCACTCAGTCCAAATCCCAACACAACTAAGTCAAATATGCCAAATAACAAACCAGAACCGTACTTGCAGGTTTACAAATTACACTATGCTGTAATCAGTACAACTCAGTCTAAACAGGTCCAAATGCAGAAATTCCAAAGGCATATGGTAGCTAGGACATCAAGCTACATTTCATCAGAAGACCTCAACACCCAAATCCAAAA
This sequence comes from Coffea eugenioides, assembly GCF_003713205.1. NCBI lineage: Eukaryota > Viridiplantae > Streptophyta > Magnoliopsida > Gentianales > Rubiaceae > Coffea > Coffea eugenioides. The sequence continues at coordinate 38,630,243 of NC_040040.1, forward strand.
CAATTCCAGACAAAACAACCCATTTCAGACACAGTTCAAACATCCTGATGAACCCAGAACAGCAATAGTAATTTCGGCTTATCTCATTCTACACTACTCCAATTGACCTGAAATTTTACAAGAACCCTTAAAACATGAATACCTACAACTTTCATGTTTTGAGTCAAGGCCAATTCGGCCTCTAACCATATGATACAAAACCGGACAGAAAGGGGGTTATGAAACCCTAACTTTCTCAAATTCCTTCCAAACCCAAAATTGGTTACAATTACCAATCATGTACACCTAATATAGTCATTAGCCATCAATTCCAACCATCATAGATAACCACAACATCATGATCACAATTAAACCAGAAAATTCATCAATAAATTGAAAACTTCACCAATTCCTCTCAAACCATGAAATAAACCACAAATTCATCACTTTAGCTACCATTAAGCACAACTTAAGCTTCATTAAGTGTAGGAGGAAGTTCAATCACCACTCACCTAGTAAACAAGAGATGGAGAGTTGTAGGACACCTTAGCTTCCTTGAACACTTCCACAAAATCACTTACTAGCACCAAATGGAGGGATTTTATGGAGTAGAAACAAATTTAAGCAATTGGTTTGGATGATTTGCACTATATGGAAGCTTGAAAATTGGAGAAGTTTTCTTTCTTTTCCTAGAGAGAGAGCCGGCCAAGAAGTTGAAGACAAGAATGAATTTTGTGTGAATTTTGAGATATTTAAGCAATTGGTCAAAAGTCAAGAAAATGAATAGTTGTCCTACAAGTGCCACCATTCACCAAGTGACACTTGTCACTACATTTAAAGCATTTCTATCCTTTAAGTCTCTCTCACATCAATCACATCTCATCCTCCACTTATCTCTTAACACCCGATAAATGTCAACCAGTATCCAAAATTTAACCTAATTGGCCGAATTTTTCCGAACTTTTCGCACTAGTGGGTCCCACGTCCGATATATATCCTTAATTTCTCAAAAACTAACCGATACTAGAAAATCATTTTAAAACTATTTTTGCTCATAAACTTTATCTGGGGAATTTTTCAAATAAAGAAAATGTAGAAAATGCGGGCGATTAAATTAAATAAACCCTTGAAAATTAGAAAATTTCCGGGTTCTCAAACTCATTTTTTTTCGGGGCGTCACAATCTCCCCTCCTTAAAAGAATGTCGTCCTCGACATTCCATCTTGTACCAATCAAGTCGAGTCATCCCGCAAGAATCTCTCAAGCATTCCAAGCAGACACTAAGAGTCAAATCAAACCCACAGTCCGGCATCCTAAACTTCAAGCCTAGGATACACTACAAGAATCTGAAGCCTAAGCTCTGATACCAACTGTGACGACCCCACCTCCCCCTAAGGCGAACCAGAGGGTTCGGCGGGTCGCCTGCCCGGCTCTCGCCGGGACTCAGTCGTTCACTACGGTCCTCAAATAAATTGCAAGATAAATCTCAAATTTACATCCATGGTCCACAAATATACATCCAAGTCTCCAATAATTACATGTCATAAATGCAGCGGAAACAAATTCCCAACTATACATCAAATGATTCCAAATCCAAATTGTACAACATAAAGGCCATCCATTCACGTGAATAAGCACAACAAGTCCTTCCTTCGCCTTGAGCCCTGTGGAGGGGAATAAAATATTTTTGGGGTGAGCTAGAAGCTCAGCGAGTAACCAGCAAAATCATTAAGCAAATATATTTCACAATGTTGCATTTCGATGATTTCGATGATGTCATGATTCAGAGATCAAATGTACGTTTAGTGCTCTCGTGAGCCGGTGAAATCACAGCACTGAACACCCAACGCTCAATAGATCATTTAACATTAACATTAACATTAGGAGGGAGCCCCTTTTTGAGCTCCGGAGCCATTTGCTCCGTCATGTCACGAACTCACGAAAATGGTGGAGACGTTGGTGTCTAGCACAAGACTTTCCCAGAACTCATTGAAGCCAAATCATGTCATGAATTCACATGCAAGCACGCATGAGATGCAATCGAGTACATAATGCAAGAAACATTTCACAAGTACTTTGGAAATAGTTTAGGGTCACTCACCTCCACGGCTCAGAAATCATCCAGCATATAACATTGCCTTGCTCAAATCCAAGTCTTAGATCACAAACTCAATGCAAACAAATCCCTTCAAAATTCGGACAACACTTCCCCTGAATTTGCTAACTTTTCCAGCCATCATGGATTCATTATTTCCTCATCCAGTCCCAAAGGTACACACACAACAACAAGTTCATCCAATAGCCATTCAGCAAGCTCCAAGTAGTACTAGTACAAGTCAAACTAGGGAAAAGTCCGGAAATGAAAGTTAAGCTCAAAACCAGAAAAACAGTTTTGATGTCCTTTTGCGGTAATGGCACCAAAGGTACTACGAGTATCGGATGGAGGTCCAAGACCCACCGTTTCGAAGCTAAGAACCAGGGCTACAACAATGTAGAAGGTCACTCAATCCAAATCCCAGCACAACTAAGTCAAATATGCCAAATAACAAACCAGAACCGTACTTGCAGGTTTACAAATTACACTATGCTGTAATCAGTACAACTCAGTCTAAACAGGTCCAAATGCAGAAATTCCAAAGGCATATGGTAGCTAGGACATCAAGCTACATTTCATCAGAAGACCTCAACACCCAAATCCAAAACAATTCCAGACAAAACAACCCATTTCAGACACAGTTCAAACATCCTGATGAACCCAGAACAGCAATAGTAATTTCGGCTTATCTCATTCTACACTACTCCAATTTACCTGAAATTTTACAGGAACCCTTAAAACATGAATACCTACAACTTTCATGTTTTGAGTCAAGGCCAATTCGGCCTCTAACCATATGATACAAAACCGGACAGAAAGGGGGTTATGAAACCCTAACTTTCTCAAATTCCTTCCAAACCCAAAATTGGTTACAATTACCAATCATGTACACCTACTATAGTCATTAGCCATCAATTCCAACCATCATAGATAACCACAACATCATGATCACAATTAAACCAGAAAATTCATCAATAAATTGAAAACTTCACCAATTCCTCTCAAACCATGAAATAAACCACAAATTCATCACTTTAGCTACCATTAAGCACAACTTAAGCTTCATTAAGTGTAGGAGGAAGTTCAATCACCACTCACCTAGTAAACAAGAGATGGAGAGTTGTAGGACACCTTAGCTTCCTTGAACACTTCCACAAAATCACTTACTAGCACCAAATGGAGGGATTTTATGGAGTAGAAACAAATTTAAGCAATTGGTTTGGATGATTTGCACTATATGGAAGCTTGAAAATTGGAGAAGTTTTCTTTCTTTTCCTAGAGAGAGAGCCGGCCAAGAAGTTGAAGACAAGAATGAATTTTGTGTGAATTTTGAGATATTTAAGCAATTGGTCAAAAGTCAAGAAAATGAATAGTTGTCCTACAAGTGCCACCATTCACCAAGTCACACTTGTCACTACATTTAAAGCATTTCTATCCTTTAAGTCTCTCTCACATCAATCACATCTCATCCTCCACTTATCTCTTAACACCCGATAAATGTCAACCAGTATCCAAAATTTAACCTAATTGGCCGAATTTTTCCGAACTTTTCGCACTAGTGGGTCCCACGTCCGATATATATCCTTAATTTCTCAAAAACTAACCGATACTAGAAAATCATTTTAAAACTATTTTTGCTCATAAACTTTATCTGGGGAATTTTTCAAATAAAGAAAATGTAGAAAATGCGGGCGATTAAATTAAATAAACCCTTGAAAATTAGAAAATTTCCGGGTTCTCAAACTCATTTTTTTTCGGGGCGTCACAATCTCCCCTCCTTAAAAGAATGTCGTCCTCGACATTCCATCTTGTACCAATCAAGTCGAGTCATCCCGCAAGAATCTCTCAAGCATTCCAAGCAGACACTAAGAGTCAAATCAAACCCACAGTCCGGCATCCTAAACTTCAAGCCTAGGATACACTACAAGAATCTGAAGCCTAAGCTCTGATACCAACTGTGACGACCCCACCTCCCCCTAAGGCGAACCAGAGGGTTCGGCGGGTCGCCTGCCCGGCTCTCGCCGGGACTCAGTCGTTCACTACGGTCCTCAAATAAATTGCAAGATAAATCTCAAATTTACATCCATGGTCCACAAATATACATCCAAGTCTCCAATAATTACATGTCATAAATGCAGCGGAAACAAATTCCCAACTATACATCAAATGATTCCAAATCCAAATTGTACAACATAAAGGCCATCCATTCACGTGAATAAGCACAACAAGTCCTTCCTTCGCCTTGAGCCCTGTGGAGGGGAATAAAATATTTTTGGGGTGAGCTAGAAGCTCAGTGAGTAACCAGCAAAATCATTAAGCAAATATATTTCACAATGTTGCATTTCGATGATTTCGATGATGTCATGATTCAGAGATCAAATGTACGTTTAGTGCTCTCGTGAGCCGGTGAAATCACAGCACTTGAACACCCAACGCTCAAATAGATCATTTAACATTAACATTAACATTAGGAGGGAGCCCCTTTTTGAGCTCCGGAGCCATTTGCTCCGTCATGTCACGAACTCACGAAAATGGTGGAGACGTTGGTGTCTAGCACAAGACTTTCCCAGAACTCATTGAAGCCAAATCATGTCATGAATTCACATGCAAGCACGCATGAGATGCAATCGAGTACATAATGCAAGAAACATTTCACAAGTACTTTGGAAATAGTTTAGGGTCACTCACCTCCACGGCTCAGAAATCATCCAGCATATAACATTGCCTTGCTCAAATCCAAGTCTTAGATCACAAACTCAATGCAAACAAATCCCTTCAAAATTCGGACAACACTTCCCCTGAATTTGCTAACTTTTCCAGCCATCATGGATTCATTATTTCCTCATCCAGTCCCAAAGGTACACACACAACAACAAGTTCATCCAATAGCCATTCAGCAAGCTCCAAGTAGTACTAGTACAAGTCAAACTAGGGAAAAGTCCGGAAATGAAAGTTAAGCTCAAAACCAGAAAAATAGTTTTGATGTCCTTTTGCGGTAATGGCACCAAAGGTACTGCGAGTATCGGATGGAGGTTCAAGACCCACCGTTTCGAAGCTAAGAACCAGGGCTACAACAATGTAGAAGGTCACTCAGTCCAAATCCCAGCACAACTAAGTCAAATATGCCAAATAACAAACCAGAACCGTACTTGCAGGTTTACAAATTACACTATGCTGTAATCAGTACAACTCAGTCTAAACAGGTCCAAATGCAGAAATTCCAAAGGCATATGGTAGCTAGGACATCAAGCTACATTTCATCAGAAGACCTCAACACCAAATCCAAAACAATTCCAGACAAAACAAACCATTTCAGACACAGTTCAAACATCCTGATGAACCCAGAACAGCAATAGTAATTTCGGCTTATCTCATTCTACACTACTCCAATTTACCTGAAATTTTACAGGAACCCTTAAAACATGAATACCTACAACTTTCATGTTTTGAGTCAAGGCCAATTCGGCCTCTAACCATATGATACAAAACCGGACAGAAAGGGGGTTATGAAACCCTAACTTTCTCAAATTCCTTCCAAACCCAAAATTGGTTACAATTACCAATCATGTACACCTACTATAGTCATTAGCCATCAATTCCAACCATCATAGATAACCACAACATCATGATCACAATTAAACCAGAAAATTCATCAATAAATTGAAAACTTCACCAATTCCTCTCAAACCATGAAATAAACCACAAATTCATCACTTTAGCTACCATTAAGCACAACTTAAGCTTCATTAAGTGTAGGAGGAAGTTCAATCACCACTCACCTAGTAAACAAGAGATGGAGAGTTGTAGGACACCTTAGCTTCCTTGAACACTTCCACAAAATCACTTACTAGCACCAAATGGAGGGATTTTATGGAGTAGAAACAAATTTAAGCAATTGGTTTGGATGATTTGCACTATATGGAAGCTTGAAAATTGGAGAAGTTTTCTTTCTTTTCCTAGAGAGAGAGCCGGCCAAGAAGTTGAAGACAAGAATGAATTTTGTGTGAATTTTGAGATATTTAAGCAATTGGTCAAAAGTCAAGAAAATGAATAGTTGTCCTACAAGTGCCACCATTCACCAAGTCACACTTGTCACTACATTTAAAGCATTTCTATCCTTTAAGTCTCTCTCACATCAATCACATCTCATCCTCCACTTATCTCTTAACACCCGATAAATGTCAACCAGTATCCAAAATTTAACCTAATTGGCCGAATTTTTCCGAACTTTTCGCACTAGTGGGTCCCACGTCCGATATATATCCTTAATTTCTCAAAAACTAACCGATACTAGAAAATCATTTTAAAACTATTTTTGCTCATAAACTTTATCTGGGAAATTTTTCAAATAAAGAAAATGTAGAAAATGCGGGCGATTAAATAAAATAAACCCTTGAAAATTAGAAAATTTCCGGGTTCTCAAACTCATTTTTTTTCGGGGCGTCACAGAGACACCATTTTGAAGCTATGAGGAAGGGATACAATTCTCATGAAGACACCTTAAGCTAGATCTGAATGGAAGCAGGTCGAAATTATGGAATACAGTACCAGAAATTTACGTGTTCGGGTGACGAAAAGGGTTTGTTTGCTGGACCATAACTCCCAGCTCACAAATCCAAATCAAGAAATTCCAAAGGCGTTGGAAAGCTAGGACATAAGGCTATAACTTTGATGTTTGGACCAAAAGCTGAATCAATACAGAGCATGGAGGAAAATGGGTCAAAACATTCCTGTCAGAACTGTCCAAATTCGAAGGCAGTTCTGACAACCGATCTTGTTTTGCTCATAACTGAAGCTACGAAACTCGGATTTGGATGCACTTTATACCGTTTCTAAGCTAAGATCAAGATCTACCTTTATTATGAAGACACCAACACCCAGTTCGTACGTTAACAAAACGGAAAAAACAGGGTCAGAAGCTAAATCCAGAAACACGGCAGAATCCGAAGTTTAGAATAGATGCGACTATTTTGGCCATAACTCAGGCTACATAGATCCGTTTGAGGTGTTCTTGGTGGCGTTCAAAAGCTAAGACATAGTAATGAAAATTTCATGTTTGGGAAAATGGCTAAATCCGAACGGATTATAGTGAATAAACATAACCAAAAAGACTAAACTGTCCACGCGGAACTCTGGAATGTAACCTAGAACAGCGAGGGTATTTTCATCTTTTCACAAGCTACGTTGCTCCGATTGAGATGCAATTTTGTAGGCAACTATAAAATACCATTATATACAACTTTTATGTTTTAATCCAAAGCTAATTCGGCTTCTAACTATGAGATATAGTGCCAGGAAGAATGAAGAACAATGAAACCCTAACTTTCCAATTTTCTTTCCAAAACAGAAATTGGTTGCAATTAACCTCCATATACACCTTCTAGCTTCATTCTATATCATTTCCCATCATCATACATGGCTACACCATAACAATCATATTAAAACAGAAATCACATGATTAAATAGAAAAATGTCATCAATCTCAACCCAAATCATGAAATAGCACCAATAATCATCACCTCAACTCACATAAGTTACTAATTAAACATTATTGGAAGGAAAAGAGTAGTTCCTTAGTCACTCACCTTATAACACAAGAAAGGAAGCAATTCAACACCTTAGCTTTCCAAACAACTTCACCAATCACCTAAAAATCACTAAGTGGAGGAGTTTTATGGAGCAATTACAAATTTAACCGATTGAAGTTGAAGATTGAGCAAGTTTGGAGCAAAATTTTGGAGAGTTTTTCTTTTCTTTTCTCCTTAGAGAGGGCCGGCCATGAGCTTGCAAATTTTGGGGATTTTTGGGTCAACTTTTTGAGTTATTTTGATAAATTGGTAAGAGAATGAATAGTGGTCAAAAATGGTAATGAATCTCTAAGTGACACTTGTCACCTTCATTAATTTCTTGCCTAACTTTTGTCTCTCTTACACCTATCCAATTGGTAACCTCTAATTATCTCATAACACCCGGTAAATTAAATCCAGTATCCAAAACTTAACCTAACTGGCCGAATTTTTTCGAACTTTTCGCCCTAGTGGGTCCCACGTCCGATATATGTTCGTAATTGTTCACACACTAACTGATACTATAAAAATCATCTAAAAACTATATTTACTCGATAAAATTATCTGGGGAATTTTCTAATAAAGAAAATGTCGAAAAGGCGGGCGATCAATAAAATAAACCCTAGGAACTTAGAAAATTTGTGAGTTCTCGCAGTCATTCTTTCGGGGCGTCACAATATTACCATGGTTTTCGTATTAGGGTTGCCCCGTACCCAGAAGGGTCATGACGCCGTTTGGGTAGTAGTTGACCGATTGACCAAGTCTACTCATTTCTTACCTATAAATATGATATACTCCTTGGAGAAATTGGCCCAACTGTACATGGATGAAATAGTGAGATTGCATGGTATTCCAGTAAGCATTGTTTTCGATAGAGATCCATGGTTCATGTCTCGTTTCTAGCAACAGTTACAAGGAGCTTTGGGGACCAAGTTGAACTTCAATACTACCTATCATTCCCAAACTGATGGACAGTCAGAGAGAACTATTCAAACACTTGAAGACATGCTAAGGACCTGTATTTTGGATTTTGGTGGAAGTTGAGGACAGTATATGGCATTAGTTGAATTTGCATACAATAATAGTTATCATTCCTCCATACAGATGGCACCGTACGAAGCTCTCTATGGAAGAAAGTATCGGTCACCAATATATTAGGATGAAGTAGGGAAAAGAAGGGTTTTAGATCCAATTGCAGTACCATGGATTGAGAATGCTTATGAAAAAGTGAAGGTGATACGTTAGAGGCTTCAGACAGCTCAAAGTCGACAGAAGAGTTATGCAGATAATCAACGAAAGGACTTGAAATTTGTAGTTGGAGACAAAGTATTTCTAAGGTCACATCACTTCGAAGTCTCACGGCGAGAAAAGGATAGAAGCTTCAACCAAGATATGTAGGACCTTTCAAAATTCTTCAACGTGTAGGGAATGTGACATACTGGTTGGAGTTACTAGCGAATCTATCCAGGATCCATGGCGTATTTTCATGTTTCTATGTTGAAAAAATATCATCCAGACCCCACTCATGTACTGAAGCCAGAAGAAATTGACATTGACGAATCTCTGACTTATAAAGAAAGGCCGGTACAAATCTTAGATCGAAAAGTAAAGGAATTAAGGATTAAACAGATACCATTGGTAAAGATCTTGTGGAGAAATCATGAGGTAGAAGAAACTACTTGGGAAGTGGAAGAGGACATTCGTGCAAAGTATCCTGAGCTGTTCAATGATCAAGGTGAGAATTTCGAGAAAAAAATTCTTTTAAGGGGGAGAGAGTGTGAGAACCCTCACTTTAAAATACAAATTTTTCTAAACTACTTGCCTTACCCTAAGATTAAACTACTTAAAACATTTCCTTGCATTGCATTTTATTACTCTTACTTGAATTGTAACTTTTCCTAGACTTGGCAATTTTTTTTTAGTTCACTAGATATTTTGGCCATATATTCTTTTATTTGTGGTTGGGACTTTATATGATAGTTTAGAGGTGTTAAATAGACATTGGAACATTTGGAGGGTAGAAACTTCATTAGTCAAAGATTAAGGGAAGAAAGGGCCAAGATTGGGCCATGTGGCAAAATCTTAACCATCCACCTTGTTTGACCAAAGAATTAGAGGATTTTTAAATCAACTTTGCTCCCTTTTATCCTCCATATGGCCGACTCTCTTGAAGCTTCCAAGGGAAGGAAGAAAACTCCATCTTCTTGCTTTTACAACCTTAGTTTGAACCTTAGTGTGAACCACCTTCAACCTTAGAGTGTGTTTCAAGTCTAGAGCTTTGGTTTTGGTGGTTTGTTTTGGTGCTTCAAGTTTCACATAAGAGAGGTATGTGAACCTTAAATCTTAGCTTTCTTGTACCATATCAAGTATTTGAAGTTTTGATGGCAAACTAGGAGTCATATGGATGTTGTTCGTGGTTAAAATTCTTGAACTAAACAAGTGATAGTAGGGTTGGTTGTTTTGCATACCATGTGTTTGATGAATTGCTTGAGCTTTGTTCAAAGCTTTCCTTCATGTATTCACATGTTTTGGACCCTTTTTGAGTTAAAGATAAAACTTGGCATGATGTTTAAGTTAACTACAATGAAAGGATGAAGGTTGGTGATATAAGTGAATTAGTGGACTATTTTGTTTGCTCTTGGCTGACCGATTTTGTAGGAGAGGTTTCTCCTTGATTTTGTGGTTCATTTGCACCTTATTTAAGCCTAAGAAACATGAATAAACATTGGTTTAAGGTTTGGTGTGAGTTAAAATGAAAATTAAGCAAGAAAAGTGGTTGTTTTGAGCAAGTAGTGGACTGTTTTGGTTCCTTTGGTTGGCTAGACTGTTTTGGCTCTTTGAATCCATTATGTGTGTTGTATTTTGAGCTCCAATGGTGCTAGGTAACTTGCTCCCCTATATATGAACTCTAGGAGATTGATTTGAATGAATTTGAACCAAAACAAGTGAAGTTAGCGTCAAGAACTAGTGTAGCTTTGCCAGGGTTTTAGAGCTGATCAGAACTGGAAAATCAGCCAACTTCCCTTGATCACTGGCATTGATAGGAGACGAACTAGAGTATGCATTTCATACTGTTGGAAAGTCCTTTGAATCTAGTTTCCAATGCCACTAACATCACCTGATTCCGACCTTCTTACAGTGAGATATGGCCATTTTTCCAACACTATGCGGGTACAATTGTTTTACCCGCGAAGACCATCTTGAACTTAAATGAGACTTTGTTTTTGCTCAACTTTCTTGCACTTATCAAACTTGTTTTCTCATGACCTTTTATTGCATTTTGGACCTAACTTGCATGGTGAATTGAGTAGATTTAACCACTCACTTTGGTACCTAATGAACGCACAATTGGGTTGGAAATGAACCTAGATTGTTAACGATTTCACTCGTTGCCCTAGAATTGGGAAACAGAGGTGATCGTACCCAAGGGACTTGACGTTTGATCACTACATTGCTTGACAGGTGAGTGTTCCACTACCTGTTAACTGTCTATGTGAAATATCTGAATACTTGATTTGCGACTGTTTGAGCCAAAAATTGAGGCGAGCGTGTACTTTATCGCACTCGACCTCCCTCGTTTCCATTGAGGCTCTGTATACTGCTATTATGAGATGTGATTTCTCTATATGTGCCTGTGTTTGAGTTGTTTGGGTGATATCCCATCAACTACTGCTATTGTTTGGGTTACCAACTTCATAGGTGAGTCGGTTGTATCGAGCCAGCAAAGGTTTGGCCAAGAAGGCCGATAAATCTTGAGGATTGTTTATTGAAAATTGGAAATCGGTATACTCGAGTATTACCTACTTATTGTTTGAGGGGTTCGGGCCCGATAAGGGGGTTGACTGGTGGGCGGGATTTGGAGAAAGTGGTGTTCTACGGACATTGTATTCTTTAAATGCAAACGTTGACGGAGAGTCTACGAATTCTTGTATGATCAAGCTCAAGTGAATTTGGCTTTTGGAAGCCAACCGTATCCTTGAATTGAACTATGATTAAATTGTATAGTACAATACTATGTTTACTTGTTTACATTACGTTTTTATTTGGCTATGTGCTTACACGTTTGTTTGGAACCTCACTGAGATTTAGCTCACCCCACTCCGTTTGTTTTCTTTAATAGATCTGGGATGGACCTATGGTCAAGAGCTTTTATAGCTTTATCTTTTATTTTGAACTTGTACTTTGGATTGTATGCTTTTGTTTAGAAAACCTTACTTTTAACTCTTGTAAGCTTGAATTCGTAAGTTCAACGTATATCATGTAAATTAAGTGTGGAGTGGTAAGTTTGACATTTAACTCTATATTCTAAATTTGGAAAGTTGACGTGGTGAATATATTTCCATTAGGGTTTGTACTCCTTTCCTTGAAGATATTTCATTAGTTATCTTGACTTACTAGTTTTTTATTCGACTGAACCCCGGCGAGAGTTGGGCAGGCAGTTCGAGAATATCCTAGGGTTTGCCCTAGGGAGAGATGGGGCTGCCACAGGTGGTATCAGAGCCTAGGTTTGAATTAGCCTGGGCGTATTAGAAGTTTTGACTTTAGGGTTATGCTTGATTATTTTCCCTTAAGAGTACTTAAATTCTATCTATACTTTGTGTAGGATGGACAGACATAGTGGCCCTAGTGATAATTAGGTTGGCGCACAGCCCTATGCTCCATTTCCTATGATTAGATACCAGATTCAGCCAGGAGGAGCTGCCATGCATTGGAGTCCAGCCAAACGCCATCGACATTGCGAGTGCCACCATACTTATGCCTATCCCAATACCGTGGTTCGGACTGTGGTGGAGGAGAGAAAGGCACTATCAAAGAACAATGCTAGGCTTGAAATTGAGGTGAATCAATTAAAGGAAACTATCAAAATGCAAGCCGATCGGATCAAAGAACTTGAGTATGATGTGGTTGAGGGTCAGGAAAGGGTTGATAACCTCTGTGCGTAGCTTGGAGAAGCTCAGGAGCACGCATGGTTAAGGGGGCCATGAAAGTGAGGACTAGAGCCGAGTCTATCTTGGACATTTGTGATGACCTTCTTGGAGATTTGAGCGATGAGGCTTCTCACATCGGAGGCGAGGCAGGAGCTAAACCTGCCCAGGATGGGGGTTCAGCTAGTCCTGCGACGGACTGAGCCCTGACTATTAGGTTACTATTTTGGGTGATTTTGACCTTTGTAAATAGAAAGGATACGGGATGTGGTGACTTGGTGGTTGAACAGTTTTCTTTTGACTACGTACACTGGCTTTTGCATGATGTGACTGGATGGACTGTGTCTGTACTTTTGAGGCTCGTACTTGATACTTTTGGCCTTGTTAGCTTGTAAATGATTGCTATGAGCCTTTGAATGTATAATACTTTGACATTGACTTTAACTTTGACCTTGATTTTGACTTGACTTTATTTCGAATTGGCATTTAACTGCTTTGTGTTTTCACTTGCTTATCGTGATTCCGACTTCATTTTTCTTTGATTTTCGATTGTGAATAAATATCTATTGTATACCAAAACTTGCTTACACTATTAGTTATGATACTTGAACCGTAGCCCAGTGAATAATAATGGACTCAGGCTGTGGGCATGGACTCAGGCAAACCCAAGATCAGGAAGAGGAATAAGGATTAGTAGCATACAGCTATCAATCGCATGACTGATTTACTAACCCGATTGGTTGACTAGCAAGGTCAAGTGCCTGGTAACCAACAGAGGGACCCTGAACTAGGTGAAGGTAGGGCCCTAAAACGGTTCCAAAAATTCGCTCCTGAAAAATTTTTTAGGGGACCAGATCCCGAAGTTGCCGAAAATTGGTTTGAATGAATGGTGGATATATTTGTTGTGTTACACTATACCGAGAAAAGGTGAGTGACTTTTGTCATTTTTCAGTTGGAAAGTGCGGCCCGTTCCTGGTGGAACGTAATGAGGGCAAAGTGGGATAGGGAGCAAACTCCCCGTACTTGGTTTAACTTCACTAGGGAGTTTAACGAGAAGTTTCTCCCTCCCTTAATCCAGGAGAAAAGAGAGGATGAATTTATCAAACTGCGCCAAGGCACTTCAAGTGTGGCGGAATATGAGACCCAATTCACCAGACTCTCCAAATTTGCTCCGGAACTAGTGATTAATGAGCAGAAATGCATAAGCTGATTTATACAAGGTTTGAACGTGGAGATTCAAAAAGACTTAGCTACAGCTCAAATCGACAAGTTTAAAGATGCTCTTGAGAAAGTTCAACGAGTAGAGCAAACCCGATTTCAAGTTCGGACTTTTCAAACCAAGAGACGTGGCGCATCTAGTAGTACCGCCAGGTGAGGCGATCAAAATGTACCACATCCTAAGTTTGGAAGAGGTATGGGTGGAGTTTGAATCTCAGGGACACCGAGAGGAGCTCCATCCAGAGGGGATCCCAATGGAAGGGAACAACAGAGGACTGTCTCCCATGGAGGTCCGACACCCACCCATCGAACAAGCTGTGGATATTGTGGTAAGGCAAACTACATTGAGGATGCTTGTTGGTCAAAAAATGAGGAAATGTCTCCGTTGCGGAAGTTCCGAGCATCAAATTGCCACCTGTCCTGTTAAAAATCGCAAAGGAAATGAGGGTGTGCAGCTAGAGAAGTCAATTTCTAAACAACCAACTGCTAGTGGGAGTAGATCGAAAGCCTCTGCTAGAATTTTTACCTTAGACTATCAGCGAGCCCCTGAGTCCTCTGAAGTAGTGGAAGGTACGATCCTCGTATTCCACCGCTTAGCTAAGCTTTTAATTAACCCTGGGGCAACCCATTCTTTTGTGAATCCTGCCTTTATGTGTGGTATTGATGTGAATCCTGTTAAATTATCCTATGACTTGGAAATTAGAACACCTACTAGGGATCAAAGCCTAATTACCAATATGGTTTATAAAAATTGTGAGATTTGGGTAGGAGAACAGAAGTTGGTGGTAGACTTGATAAGTTTAGATCTCAAGGGGTATGACGTGATATTAGGCATGGATTGGTTGGCTCATTATAATACTCAGTTAAACTGCAAGACTAAGGTGGTGGAGTTCTGTATACCCGGAGAGGCGACCCTAAGATTTGATGTGCAAGGTAGATTAGCCCTGTCTGCATTTGTTTTGGGAATTCGAGTTAGGAAATAATTGAATAAAGGGTCGCAGGGTTACTTAGCTTTCTTAATTAATACTCCTAGAGATAAGGTGAAACTAGAGGATGTATTAATAGTAAATGAATTTCTCGATGTTTTTTCTGGCGAGTTGAAGTCGATGCTGCCGAGAGGGAAATCGAATTTAAGATCGATTTTGTGCCTGGAACCGCTCCTATTGCGAAAACACCATACCGAATGGCCCCTGCCGAACTTAAGGAACTAAAACTGCAATTACAGGATTTGTTAGAACAAAAGTTTATTCGAGAAAGTGAATCATCTTGGGGAGCACATGTTCTACTTGTTAAAAAGAAGGATGGTAATTTGACACTCTGTATAAACTATCGCGGCTTAAATGTTGTCACGGTGAAAAATAAGTATCATTTGCCACACATTGATGAGTTGTTTGACCAGTTGCAAGGAGCAGTGGTTTTCTCTAAGTTGGACTTGAGGCAAGGTTATTATCAGCTACGAATTAAGTAGGAGGACATACCAAAGACTGCTTTTAATTCTAGATATGGGCATTTCGAGTTTCCAGTGATACCTTTTGGTCTAATGAATGCTCCGGCTGCATTTATGGATTTAATGTATCGAGTCTTTAAACCTTATTTGGACCAATTTATCATGGTGTTCATAGATGATATCTTGGTATAATCTAAAATTCGAGAGAATCATGAACGGCATTTGAGGATAGTTTTACAGACCTTGAGAGCACATCAGTTATATGCCAAGTTTAACAAGTGCGAGTTTTGATTGGAGAAAATTTTTCTTTTCTAGCGCATGTAATATCTAAAGATGGCATTTCTGTGAATCTAGTGAAAGTGGAAGCAATATCTGATTGAAAACAGGCAGAAACCCCAACTAAGATTCGTAGCTTCCTAGGTTTAGCCGGGTACTACCATAGGTTCATCAAAGATTTCTCCAAATTAGCAGGATCTTTAACCGATCTGACGAAAAAGTATGGTCAATTTGCCTGGGATTCTAAGTGCGAACTAGTTTTCGAGAATTAAAAAAACAGTTAACGTCGGCGCCAGTTTTAGCCTTACCAAACGGGAAAGACAACTTCACTGTATATACTGACACCTCAAGAGAAGGATTGGGATGTGTTCTAATGTAGAATGGAAGTGTAATTACCTATGCCACTAGAAAATTAAAATCTCATGAGCGAAATTACCCGACTCATGATTTAGAATTGGCCGTTGTAGTTTTTGCCATAAAGAAGTGGAGGCATTACTTGTATGGGGTGACTTTTGAGGTGTATACCGACCATAAGATATTGAAATATCTATTTTCTCAGAAGGAGCTAAACTTGAAACAGCGTCGATGGGTGGAATTTCTTGAGGATTATAATTGTATAATTAACTATCACCCGGGAAAGGCCAACGTTGTAGCGGATGCTTTAAGTCGGAAAGTTCAAGTAGCTAGATTAATGGTCAAGGAGTGAAATTTACTGAAAAAAGTGAGTGAATGGAATCCACGGTTGGACCGACAGAGAGTGATCTTCGGAAATATTACGGTGAAATCGGATTTATTGGATCGAATTAAAGAAGCTCAGAAGAATGACCAAAAGGTACAGAAATGGGTAGAAAAAATGCAAAAAGGAGAACAACCAGACTTTAATATGAGTTCTAAGGGTATCTTGAAATTTCGTGATCGGATAGTGGTGTCGCAAGATGAAGTGTTAAAAAGGAACATTTTGGAGGAGGCACATCGATCTAAGTATATAGTATATCCTGGAAGCTGTAAAATGTACCAAGATTTGAAGAGACTGTATTGGTGGGATAAAATGAAGAAGGAAATTGCTCAATTTGTCCAAAAGTGTTTAGTGTGCCAACAAGTGAAAGCTGAACATCGGAAACCCTCAGGTCTTCTACAATCTCTTGAAATCCCTGAGCGGAAATGTGAACATATTACCATGGATTTCGTATCAGGGTTACCCCGTACCCAGAAGGGTCATAACGCCGTTTGGGTAATAGTTGACCGATTGCCCAAGTCTGCTCATTTCTTGCCTATAAATATGAAATACTCCTTGGAGAAATTGGCCCAACTGTACATGGATGAAATAGTGAGATTGCATGGTATTCCAGTAAGCATTGTTTCCGATGGAGATCCACGGTTCATGTCTCGTTTCTGGCAAAAGTTACAAGGAGCTTTAGGGACCAAGTTGAACTTCAGTACTATCTATCATCCCCAAACTGATGGACAGTCAGAGAGAACCATTCAAACACTTGAAGACATGCTAAGGACCTGTATTTTGGATTTTGGTGGAAGTTGGGGACAGTATATGGTGTTAGTTGAATTTGCATACAATAATAGTTATCATTTCTCCATACAAATGGCACCGTACGAAGCTTTCTATGGAAGAAAGTGCCGATCACCAATATACTGGGATGAAGTAGAGGAAAGAAGGGTTTTAGACCCAATTACAGTACTATGGATTGAGGATGTTTATGAAAAAATAAAGGTGATACGTCAGAGGCTTCAGACAGCTCAAAGTCGACAGAAGAGTTATGCAGATAATCGACGAAAGGACTTGGAATTTGAAGTTGGAGACAAAGTATTTCTAAAGGTCACACCACTTCGAAGTCTCACGGCAGGAAAAAGAAAGAAGCTTCAACCAAAATATGTAGGACCTTTCAAAATTCTTCAACGAGTAGGGACTATGGCATACCGGTTGGAGTTACCAGCGAGTCTATCCAGGATCCATAACGTATTTCACGTTTTTATGTTGAAGACGTATCATCTAGACCCCACTCATGTACTGAAACCAGAAGAAATTGACATTGACGAATCTCTAACTTACGAAGAAAGGCCGGTACAGATCTTAGACCGAAAAGTAAAGAAATTAAGGATTAAACAAATACCCTTGGTAAAGATCTTGTGGAGAAATCATGAGATAGAAGAAGCTACTTGGGAAGTGGAATAGGACATTCGTGCAAAGTATCCTGAGCTGTTCAATGATCAAGGTGAGAATTTTGAGAACGAAATTCTTTTAAGGGGGAGAGAGTGAGAGAACCCTCACTTTAAAATACAAATTTTTGTAAACTACTTGCCTTGTCCTAAAATTAAATCACTTAAAACATTTCCTTGCATTGCATTTTATTGCTCTTACTTGAATTGTAACATTTCCTAGACTTGTCAATTTTTTTTTAATTCACTAGATATATTTGGCCATATATCCTTTTATTTGTGGTTGAGATTTTATATGATAGTTTAGAAGTGTTAAATAGACATTGGAACATTTGGAGGGTAGAAACTTCATTAGTCAAAGATTAAGGGAAGAAAGGGCCAAGATTGGGCTATGTGGCAAAACCTTAACCATCCACCTTGTTTGACCAAAGGGTTAGAGGATTTTTAAACCAACTTTGCTCCCTTTTATCCTCCATATGGCCGACTCTCTTGAAGCTTTCAAGGAAAGGAAGAAAACTCCATCTTCTTGCTTTTACAACCCTAGTTTGATCTGGAGCAAAAATCATAAGAGAAGGAACTTGAGTTAGTGAGTGAATCACCTTAATGCTGGCATTAGCGAGTCTCCTCCTCTCGTCTAATATTGCCAAAACCACATGATCAGGGTAGGAGTAGTTCCTACAGCGGTCACACCTCATAGTTCTGCATGCGGGACTCCATCGTCGGATCGGTCCCCCTACTCTCTCCTGATAGGTAACAATCGAAAGACGCCTCCGAGACGGCTCATTTCCACCTACTCCACTAGTTCCTTCCATAACCTACAAGGATAAACATCATTTATATATTAGGTAAGCTTAAACATATTTAAGGACATTCTAGCACGACACACTAAAGTTTCTTAAGACCAAACTTCTATTTTGCCCAGGCCATTTCTAACTTAAACTCTGATACCACCTGTGACAGCCTCACCTTCCCTTAGGGCGTACCCCAAAGGCTAGCGGACTACCTGTCCAACTCTCGTCGGGACTAGCTAACCCAAAATTTGCACAAGGTACTAAAACACACCATTTACTTCTAATTGTCAACCCAGCACTATATACAATAGGGTCACTAGCAATTCATACTTAAAGTATATACCAAAGTGTTCAACCTTATACAAAGACATACATGGGTTAGTATTACAGAGGAGCTCAAACAAAATGTTTAAAAGCTTCAACTAGCTCAACCCTTCCCAAAAGGCACGATTCCCAAGACTTCGCCCCTGCAAGGAAAACAAATGTGACGGAGTAAGCTTTTGTCTAATGAGGTACCACAAGATCATACAGTCGGAGATCACATAGTTTTAACTTTAATTTAACAAATATAAGCAACAGTTAAGAGAATAAGTAAACACCACAACTAGTGTGTAGTGATATGGGTAAAAGGATACAATTGGCTCTCAAGAATCAGAGTTCCAGTCACAATAACTTGATCAAAGCCTGTTGATACTCCGTCAACTTTTAAAGAAGCAAAATATTTACTGTAGATCTCCACTTTACACCGATATCCATCCACCGACCATACCCCTTACCGAGTCCGAACACCAAACAGAAATAGTAGTGATAATACTCGAGTATACCATGTTCCAGAGTAACAGTATTCAGAGATTTAGAGATAGATCCCTATCGCCCGTCAATCTATCTCGACCAAGCCCTTACTAGCTCGAGTCGATTAACTAGCCGACAGGGTTTGAGCCCAAGTTCACAGAAGAGTTGTTGGATATTACGATCCAAATAACATCAAATTCAAGTACAAGTAATGTATGTCAAGCGGACAGTAAAACAGTCAAACAGTTAAATGAGACCGAGTGAGATAAAGTACACACTCAGCCCGTCTAGAACAACTTAACTGTAATCATACATCTATAATTTTCAGTCAAAGAGCAGGGCACTTGAACAACAAATCATGCAAGTGGTATACTCACCAGTCAAGTAGGGCAACGTTAAAAGTTCGTCCTTGGATTATGCTTGCGCTCACCAACAAACCCTAAAACAACCAATGCAAAATAATTATGGTCCCCACCCAAAGCCAAGTGAACGGAATTCACAATTTAGGCTCGACTATGAGTCATATGCCTATCCAAGTTAACTTTTCAAAACCCAACATACATGAACAGATTTAGAGTGCAAATCAAGAAAAAATCCAAATATATTTTAGGGCCAAAACTTAAGTAAGGTTTTGGAGTGAAATGAGAGCATTTTGGACTCAAGAAAACATGAATAACCATCAAGTTCCTTATTCGTTTCATGGCTGGAAATTTCTAGCAGCAAAACAATGAAAGAAACAAGATGTTTCACCACTTTAAAGTATGATATTCACTCCAATTCGCATACACTTGTTATTCAAGGTTTTAGCAAGTAAAGTCAACAAGATTATATCCAAAAGACTTCCAAAACTAAAGACTTTGAGGCTAAAAGGCAGCAAAGTACAAATCCGCCATTCCAACCAGAATTTGTTTTTTCTTGCAGCCATGACACAAGCAAGACCATTAGGTTTTTCACCTTCCAACCTTCATAGTTTTCACTCAAATTCACTGGAACAAGTTTTGGCCAAAACCAATTTTGAAAAGGTTGGAAAAACAACAAGGTAATAGGCTGCACTATCACTCGGTCAACAAACACAACTTCAGCCAGCAATTTGGAGGAAAATCCCAATGAAAACCCTTCCATTTCAGCCAAAATGCAACACATAAGCAAAGCTTAAAGGTTCACTAAGCATATTAGGCAAGTACATCACCAAATTAGCCCACAATCAAAGGTAGTAAGCTGTCCCAAAATGCGGACAGCATAACCCCTATTTTGTCCTAAATTTCCTCTCCAAACTCAACACACAATTTCATGGCCAAACCATCCAAATCAAGACCACAAATGATAGGCTATACAAGCTACTAATTTCGGACCATAAAGCCACCAAAATAGACAAGTATTCAGCTCCCATGTCACCATATCAAGGCTGGTCATCAAGCAAAAATTCAACTCTACAAGCTGGAATTTTCATAAGCAAGCTAATGAAACATGTACAAGCTGGAAAAACACATGGCAAGGCTAAAAATTCATAGTAAACCTGATATTAACATATTAACACCTCAACTAAAGTTGGAAATTTTGATTTTCTACAAAAATCAGGAATTTTTTCACATAATATCCCATAATCAATCTTTAAATCTCCTCAAAAGCAAGATAAAAGAGATCAAATGGGTTGTAGGCATGATTACCTTAAAACCCTATAAAGAGTGGCTGCCGAGGCCTTGTTCCTCCTAAATCTTTCCACCAAAGATCTTAATCCCTCCTAGATGTCACTTTTTATGGAGTAGTTTGCAAGATTTGGATGAAACTTCAAGGATTCAAGCAACAATTGAAAATTAAGATGGAGTTTTCTTTCTCTTTTTTTCTCTCAAAGAATTCGGCCAAGAGGAAGCAAGAAGTGAAGGAATGTTAGCCAAAATTTCTAAGATAAAGCCAAAAGTGGTCTTAGTCAAAGAAAGCTTAGATGATCGACACTCGTCAACGTAGGAGTAAACCTATCCTCTTGACTTTCCTTTGTCTCTAATGAATAATGTGACGCCCCGAAAAGTATAAGTGTGAGAACCCGAAAATTTTCTAATTTTCTAGGGTTTATTTTATTTAATCGCCCGTCTTTTCTACATTTTCTTTATTAGAAAAATTCTCCAGATAAAGTTTATGAGCAAAGATAGTTTTAAAATGATTTTTCTAGTATCGGTTAGTTTTTGAGAAATTAAGAGCGTATTTTGAACGTGGGACCCGCAAGTGCGGTAAATGCATTATATTTTTGACAACTTGTTGGAATTTTGTATTGAGTGATATTATTTTACAAGGTGTTAAGATATTTGTATTGGAGAGACAAAAAGATAAGTTTTAAACCAAAAAGGTGACAAGTGTCACCTTGTGATTTAATCTTGGACTTTGACCATTATTTCTTACCTTTACTAATACTCAATTTTGACCCAAAAATCATCCTATTTCTATGCTTCATGGCTGGCTCTCTCTCAAAGGAAAAGAAGAAAAATCTCTCAACTTTCTAGCTTCTCATCTCACTCAATCTTCAATTCCAACCGATTAAACTTGAATTTACTCCATAAAACCTCTTAGTTTGGTGGAGTTGAGCTTGGTTGTGAAGTTGTTTGGAAAGCTAAGGTGACTAATTGCTCTATCTCTTGTATTGCTAAGGTGAGTTGTGAAGAACCACTTTCCATCCTCTAATGATGTTCAATTCATGATTGGTGGTGGTATAAGATGCACTTTTATGGATTATATCTTGGTTTTGGTTGAATTGGTGAAGTTTTATAATTATTGGGGATTTTTCTGTTTTCATATGGATATGATTGTGTGGCTATCTATGATGATTGGAAATGGTATATAAGGACTCTATGAGGTGGAAAAAGTGGTAAATTGCAAACAATTTCTGTTTTGGAAGAAATTTTGGAAAGTTAGGGTTATGATGTACATTCTGCCCGAATTTATAGCTCATATATAGAGGCCGAATTGGCCTTGGATTAAAACATAAAAGTTGTAGGGAATGATATTGTAGAGGTGCCTGCAAAATTTCAGTCAATCGGAGTAGTGTAGAATGAGAAAAGTCGAAATTACTATTGCTGTTCTGGTTTTACCCGAATGTAAGAATTGCTCCTGTAATTGGTTGTTTTGGCTGGAATTTCTTCCGAATTGGTTGTTGAGGTCTTCTGATGAAATTTATCCCTGTTTATTAGCTTTCAGATGGTTTTGGAATTTCTGGATTTGGACTTGGCTAGCCTGATTTATGATGTTTCCGCTAGAATGCGTTCTGTGAATCTGTTTTTGTGATTCTGGTATAGTATCTTGCATTTTTGACCTGGTTACACTCGAAACTGGGTTGAGTGACCTTCTGTAATATTGTAGCCCTATCTCTTAGCTTCGAAACGGTGTATCTTTCACCTTCATCCGACCATCGTAGTACCTTTGGTGCCATTACCGTAAAATGACGTCAAAACTGTTTTTCTGGTTTTGAGCTTAACTTTCATTTCCGGACTTTTCCCTAGCTTGACTTGTACTAGTACTACTTGGAGCTTGCTGAATGGCTATTGGATGAACTTGTTGTTGTGTGTGTACCTTTGGGTTGGAATGAGGAAATAATGAAGCCATGATGGCTGGAAAAGTTAACAAATTCAGGGGAAGAGCTGTCCGAACTTTGAAGGGATTTGTTTGCATTGAGTTTGTGATCTAAGACTTGGATTTGCGCAAGGCAATGTTATATGCTGGATGATTTCTGAGCCGTGGAGGTGAGTGACCATAAACTATTTCCAAAGTACTTGTGAAATGTTTCTTGCATTATTTACTCGAATGCATATCATGCGTGCTTGCATGTGAGTTCATGACAAGTTTTGGCTTTACTGAGTTCTTGGGGAGTCTTGTGCTGGACACCAACGTCTCCACCCTGTTGATGGTTCATGTTCATGTTTATCTGGAGCTCAAAAAGGGGCTCCCTCTCTGTTAATGTTAAATGATCTATTTGAGCGTTGGGTGTTCAAGTGCTATGATTTCACTGGCTCACGAGAGCAAAAGACGTACATTTGATCTCTGATTCATGACATCATTGGAATACATTACTGTGCAATATATTTGATGACTGCTTTTACTGGTTACTCGCTGAGTTTCTAGCTCACCCCAAAAATGTTTTATTCCCCTCCACAGGGCTCAAGGCGAAGGAAGGGCTTGTAGTACTTATTCACGTGACTGGATGGCTTATTTGGAATTATTTCCGCTTTGCTTTTGACATGTAATTATTGGAGAATTTGATGTAATATTTGAGTTTTATCTTGTAATCTGTTTGAGGATTGTAGTGAACAACTGAGTCCCGGCGAGAGTTGGGCAGGCGGCCCGCCGAACCCTCTGGTTCGCCTTAGGGGGAAGTGGGGCTGTCACAAATAATCCATATGATTTTCCACCAATCCACTCTTAGCACTTCTAATTACATAAATTCTCTCATAAAATACCCATTTTACCCACTAAATCTATAACACATCTCACTAGTGGGTCCCACTTCTCAAACATGCTACGAACGTAACACGCACAAACTTGTAGTAGGAGAAGTGCAAAATTCTTAACTCAATCATAAAACTGTCTAGGAAATTTAGGTGAATAGAATAAAATAATAATAATAAAATGTATTTAAAGAAATGAGATAAAATATAAAACTCATCATTCATTCATTTTTTTTCCCGAGTCCTCACACTTTAAGTAAATGGATTTGGGTTCATTAAACTCAAATGTCCTCTTTTGTTCTTCCAAAAGAGGGTATGAAGTAGAAACATATCAATAAATGTGTATTTATGTAGTAGTATAAACTAAGGGTATGAAGTAGAAACATAAATAATTAATGAGTGATAGAGAAGAATAAAAGGGAAGTCTATCTAAGTATCAATTGAGAGAGAGTAAAATTTTATATCTTATTTTAATGAGTGAATTATGCAAGAAAGGAATGTGAAAAAGAAGTCTATATGTATGGGTGGGCGTGTGTGTGTATGTATTGAAAGAAGTACATATTTATAAGAAGTGCATGGATTTGGGTTTATTAAATTCAAATATCCTCTTTTACCCTTTCAAAAGAGGGCACGAAATAGAAACATATTTATAAATGTATATTTACATATTAGTAAAAACTAAGGGTATGAAGTAGGAACATAAATAATAAGTAATGGAGACGAATGAAAGGGAAGTCTATCTAAGTATCAATTGAGAGACTTAAATTTTATATCTTATTTTAAAGAGTGAATTATGGAAGAAAGGAATATGAAAAAGAAGTCTATATGTATGTGTGTGTATTGAAAATTCAGGTATACAGGTATCAATATACATCAAGTTATTTCATAAAAAGACATGGAAAGTTATTGTTGTTGCTCACTTTTTTGCCACGTGGACATGCTAGCTAAGATTTCTTTAAGTACATGGATTTGAGTTCATTAAACTCAAATATCCTCGTTTGCTCTTCCAAAAGAGGGCATGAAGTAGAAACATATCTATAAATGTGTACTTATGTATTAGTAAAAATTAAGGGTATGAAGTAGAAACATAAATAATTAATGAGTAATGGAGAAGAATAAAAGGGAAGTCTATCTAAGTATCAATTGAGAGAGAGTAAAATTTTATATCTTATTTTAATGAGTGAATTATGCAAGAAAGGAATGTGAAAAATAAGTCTATATGTATGTGTGTGTGTGTGTATGTGTGCATATATTGAAAATCCAGGTATACATGTGTCAATATACATCAACCTATATCATAAAAAGATATGGAAAGTTATTGTAGTTGCTTACTTTTTTGCCACGTGGATATGCTACCTAAGATTTCTTTAAGTACAAGGATTTGGGTTCATTAAACTCAAATATCCTCTTTTACTCTTCCAAAATAGGGCACGAAGTAGAAACACAAATATTTAATGAGTAATAGAGCAGAATAACAGGGAAGTCTATTTAAGGGTATGAAGTAGAAACATATCTATATATGTGTATTTGCATATTAGTAAAAACTAAAGGTCTGAAGTAGAAACATAAATAATTAATGAATAATAGAGAAGAATAAAAAGGAAGTCTATCTAAGTATCAACTGAGAGAGTAAAATTTTACATCTGATTTTAAAGAGTGAATTATGCAAGAAAGGAATGTGAAAAAGAAGTCTATTTGTATATGTGTGTCTGTGTGTTTGTATTGAAAACCCAGGTATACATGTGTCAATATACATCAACCTATATCATAAAAGGATATGAAAAGTTTTTGTAGTTGCTCACTTTTTTACCACATGGACATGCTAGCTAAGATTTCTTTAAGTATATGGATTTGGATTCATATAACTCAAATATCCTTTTTTGCTCTTCTAAAAAACAAAGCAACATGATTTTTTCTTGTTGCTTGGATCAAAATTGTAGGGCTTTAGTCATTAAAACTATTAAATTAATATAGCTGTTTAGGCAAAATAAGAAGTGTTGTGTATTTTGGATCCATGATTTATACTTAGATAATCTTTTTTTTTTTGTTCAAAAAAGCGAAAAACTAGCTTTAGGATTTATCTTTTCATCATCTCAAACTCAAATAACATTTTTTTTCCAAACGAACCAAATGGATACACAACGATCGGAAAAACCGACTAAACCATCCCCCAAGGCTAGCCTACTCTCCTTCTCCTGACCGAAGGCACACCTAGCCTATCTAAGTGAATTTCCCCACGCGCCAATCGCGGAATTGCATTGAACTGATCGTAGATGCTGATGCTCTAGTGACGACCAGCAGCGCTCACATTTGCCAGCCTATCCGCCACCCTGTTTGCTTCTCTATAGCAATGAGTAAACTACGCCGCATCTGTGACCATGCCCCAAATCTGTTCGACCTCTCTGTGGACCTGCCATGGGCACTGGAGCCTTCGTTGAAGAATTCCGACCAGGACTATTGAATCAACCTGTATGCTGATCCCGGTAAACCCCCTCTACATGCACAACCGGAGTCTCGTTGCCAGGGCCAATACTTCTGCACGCAAACTCGAGGTTTCCCCAAAGTAAGTCGAGAAAACAAATAATGGCAAACCTAATGAATCACGAAGTATTCCCCCACCACCACTCACTCCAGGATTACCCTTGGAGCATCCATCCGTGTTTAAGGTTAGGGTTCCCTCCTCCGTCACCCGCCACCCCACTAGCTGAACACTATAGCACGGTGGCGGATGAGCGGTCCCCTCATAAAGTTGAAGAAACGTTTGCACCCCAAGCCTCTGGTTAAACTGGACCTCGACCACTCCTTTCATATCGATCAGAATGTCATGGCAAATCCTCCCCAGTCGCATCTGAACCCCTTCATAGTATGCTTTATTCCGCGCCTTCCAGATATGCCAGCATATCAAACTGGGGAGGACAAAGAAAAGGAACCGGCCTTTCTCCGACCTAGATGACGACATCCACCAAGCCATAAGCCATGCCTGCAGTGAAGAGCCTCACTGTGACACCCCACAGATCCTACCAAAATAATTCTAGACTCCTCGCGCAACCTGCCCCTTCGAGAAAACATGCTCGACGGTCTCATCCGCTCCCGCTTGGCAACACAGACACTTTGAAGCCAGTTGGACCCCCACCCTCCACAAGGTGCCCGTTAAAGGTAGCTTCCGCAATAGCAATCTCATCATGAAGAAAGAAATTTTCAACGATATCTGAGGATGCCATACCTGAGAGTGTACCACAGAGTAATTTCGAGCTTGACAGACCTCCTGAAAGGCCGATGCCAAAGTGAACCTACCGGACACCAAAGTGATTTATACTTAGATAATCAATTATACCTGTGGGAATTATAACAATAGCACTTTGAGAAATGCAATGGCTCCAATTTCGTGATCAAAGTTCTAAAAAGTGGTTAACCTTTCATCCATTATACTTGCAGCTCATATCAACATATGATTGCATAGTTGGCCAAATTAATTAAAATTTTGTGTTACTTTTAAGTTTGTTTTTTAAAAAGAATTGGAAATTTTATTAATACTTTTAAGTTTTGACTAGAGATAAAATATACTTTTTTTAAGCATATACATTGGCTATTTTAGATATGTGGATACTTTATTCTTATCCTTTACATTGGTAGGAGTTCTTCACAAAATTTGCATGCAAACTTTATGCATTTGCTCTTTTTTTGCTAAAAACTAATAGTCTTGATATTGCATTTTGTTGTACTGAACCTATACTATAATAAATTCTTATATTATTAGTCTATAAAATCATGAAAAAAAAGATATATGAAATTTAAGCCTTTTCCCAAGTTTTGTTACAAATTCCATAGGATTTATAATTATACATGATAGTTGTAGAATGTTTTTCTCCATTTACTTTTTGGATCTATTGTAGAAGCAGAATTAAAGATCTATTTGGATTTCAGTAATACCAACTAATGAAAATTATTATCCTATATAGAGAAACTCAAAATGAACACTTTTGCCTATATCTTTGCGTGGAACTACACAAAAAATCCACTATATTAGCTCCGAACCCTTCCTCAACTATGTCGAACAAACACAATCCATCTAAAGATTGGAAATATACACATCTACTCTAAAATTTTCTAAAATTACCCAAAAAATACTCCAGATCACTTATTTGCTTAAAATGCTTATACTTCCACAAAATTGAAAATGAAATTGTGTTTTAAATTTTCTTAATGATTTTGAACTTGTGTTTTTGTCTTTTATGCTTCAAAAAGCTAAAGTTGTTTAAGAAGCAACAAAAGTTAAATTTTTATTAATTTTAGTAGAAATGGATTCACTAGTCATCTTTCTTTTATTTAATGAATATTTTTGAACAAACAAAATGCATACATTGAATTGCATGAAAGTTAAGGCCATTGATATGTAATTAAGAAATAGGAAATTGATTCAACTTGAAGAAGTGCATATTATATCACCTCCTCAAAGAAAAATATGAAAATGCACTAATGATTGCACTAAAAACAAAAAATGAGGATTGAGAAGTTACTAGTTTGAATGAAACAAGAAAAAAAATCCAACCACTACCAATGCAATCAAATTCGCTCGCCTTTTGGAAAGACGAGCGAGGCACTAATTCGAGAAATTAACTTGTAAGCTACTCTTACCCAATGTTCTTACTATTGGCATCACTTGGCGACCCTCAGAGTCTAGCATGACTCTATTAAACTAATATGCTAAGGAAATGTTACCCAATTTAACAGGATAGATTTTTGTATTATATGTCAGCTACTTAAGAGTTGTTGTTTTGTACACGTCAAAACACTTTTTCTTGTGTGGCAGTGTGACGGCCCCAACTCCCCCTGAGGCGAACCAGAGGGTTCAGCGGGCCGCCTGCCCAGCTCTCGCCGGGACTCAGTCGTTCACTACAAACCTCAATTAAATTACAATATACACTCTTCAAATTAAATCAAAATTTCAACAATTAATTCAAAAGGCGAAGCATCGCTTCACTAGCGCCGACTCTGATGCCCTTGATACCAAACATCTATACAGGAGGAAGTCCAAAACTAGCGCTATTTAGCATTATCAACGCAATTCTAAACCGTTCAATACAATCCCAATGAATGATCACACAACAGACAATCCAAGTTTCATCCATACATGATATAATCCATGATAACACTACAAGCACTCCCATCGTGCCTTGAGCCCTCGTGGGAGGGAATAAAATATTTGGGCGTGCAGTACGCGCTTCAGCGAGTAACCAGTATCAGCTTCTCAAATCAGTTTCCACAATCGTTCATTTCAATATGTCATTTCAATATGGAGTATCATAATTCAGAAACATTTACCAATGGAAGCGACTAGTAACCATTCATGAAAAAAAAAACGTTTTCGTTTGTCTCGCTGTTCATTTCATTGCATTTGTTTCATTACGTGCATTCATTCACCCCGTCCTGGCTTTTTGGCAGGCTCCACCAAACCTACAAGGTTAATACTCGAGTATACCGAAACGTTCACCCAAGTTCCTAGTCGCCCGACCGGTCCGCTTCTGGCTTGAGACGACCCGGTAACAAGGGGCATGGCCAGTTCAGGCCCAAAAGGCTTATATTCATGCGCAAGTAGCATTTAATCACTAATCATTGAAAATTTCATATTTATTAAGGTCGAGTGCGATAAAGTACACACTCGCCTAGAAAACTCGTTTTAACAATCATTGAAAGCAAAATCGATAATAACAAGACACTAATATGCAAGCACGCATGATATGTAAGAAAATAATTCTAAAAGTAACTTTGAAAACAGTTCAAAAGTAGATAATGCAGGAAAGCGGTTCAAAAGTAAATTTGGAAACAGTTTGAGGTCACTCACCTCAATGGCTCAGAAATCATCCATCATATAACATTTCCTTGCTCAAACCCAAGTCTTAGATCACAAACTCAATGCAATCAAGTCCTTTCAAAGTTCGGACAGCACTTCCCCTGATTTGCTTACTTTTCCAGCCATCATGGCTTCATTATATCCTCAGCCAGTCCCAAAGGTACACACACAACAACAAGTTCATCCAATAGCCATTCAGCAAGCTCCAAGTAGTACTAGTACAAGTCAAGCTAGGGAAAAGTCTGAAAATGAAGGTTTAGCTCAAACTAGAAAAACAGTTTTGGACGTCACTTTGCGGTAATGGCACAACTTGCACTACGATTATCGGATTAGGGTGTAAGACCCACCATTTCGAAGCTAAGAACCAGGGATATAACAATGTAGAAGGTCACTCAGTCCAAATCCCAGCACAACTAAGTCAAAAATGCAGAATACCAAACCAGAACCGTAATTGCAGGTTTACAAATCACACAATGCTGTAATTCGCCCAACTCAGTCTACACAGGTCCAAATGCATTGATTCCAAAGGCATATGATAGCTAAGACATCAAGCTACATTTCATCAGAAGACACAAACATCCAAATCCAAAGCAATTCCAGTCAAAACAGACGATTACAAGCGCAGTTCGCACATTCTGATCACCCAGAACAGCAACAGTAAAAACGACATAACTCACTCTACACTACTCCAAATGACCTGAAATTTTACAGGCATATCAAACACATCAATACCTACAACTTTCATGTTTTAAGAAAAGGCCAATTGGGCCTCTAACCATATGATCCAAAACCGGACAGAAAAGGGGGTTATGAAACCCTAACTTTTCACATTTCAATCCAAACCCAAAATTGATTGCAATTTCCTATCATATACATCCACTAGAGGCATAACCCCTTATTACCAACCATCATAAACATCCACAAGACCATGATCACATTAAACCAGAAAATTCCTGAAAAAAAATAAAACTTCACCAATTCATTCCAAACCAAGAAATAAACCACAATTTCCAACACTATAGCCACCATTAGGCATAAATTAAACATCATTAGGTGTAAGAGGAAGTGTAAGCACCACTTACCAAGTAAACAAGAGAGAGGAAGTTGTAGAACACCTTAGCTTCTCCAAAAAACTTCACCAAACAACTCACTAGCACCTAATGGAAGGATTTTATGGAGTAGAAACTAAATCAAGCAAGTGTTTTGGAGGATTTGAGCTAGATAATTGCCAAACTTTGAAGAGGTTTTTCTTCCTTCTTGAGCTCTCAAGAGTCGGCCAACATGGAGTGCAAAATGGTGATTTTTAGTCAATTTTTGAGATATTTAACTTAAGGGGAAAAAAGTCAAAAGATGAATAGTGTCCACCCAAAGAGATAGTGACACTTGTCACTCTCTTAAATGCATTTCTATCCTTTAAGTCTCTCTCACATCAATCAAATCACCTCATCTTCTTATCTCTTAACACCCGATAAATTTCACTCAGTATCCGGAACTTAATCTTACTGACCGAATTTTTCCGAACTTTTCGCACTAGTGGGTCCCACGTCCTTTCTATATCCTTAATTTTTCAAAAACTACCCAATGCTAGAAAAATCATTTTAAAACAATTTTTGCTCATAAACTTTATCTGGGGAATTTGTCTAATAAAGAAAATGAAGAAAAGGCGGGCGATTAAATAAAATAAACCCTAGAAAATTAGAAAATTTTCGGGTTCTCAAACTCATTTTTTTCGGGGCATCACAATCTCCCCTCCTTAAAAGAATGTCGTCCTCGACATTCTCTCTTGTACCAATCAAGTCAAGACATCCCGCAAAAATCTCTCAAGAGTCAAATCAAACCCACAGTCCGGCATCCTAAACTTCAAGCCTAGGATACACTACAGAGATCTGAAGCCTAAGCTCTGATACCAACTGTGACGGCCCCAACTCCCCCTGAGGCGAACCAGAGGGTTCAGCGGGCCGCCTGCCCAGCTCTCGCCGGGACTCAGTCGTTCACTACAAACCTCAATTAAATTACAATATACAATCTCAAATATAAATCAAATATTCCAACAATTACATATCAAAAGCGAAGCATCCACGCTTCCACTGCGCCACTCTGATCCTTGATACCAACTATTATACAGGAGGAAGTCCAAAACTAGCCTATTACATATCCAAGCAATTCTAAACGTTCAATACAATCCCAATATGAATGATCACACAAAAGGAAATCCAAGTTCAATCCATACTTGATATAATCCATGATAAACACTACAAGCCACTCCTTCGCCTTGAGCCCTATGGAGGGGAATAAAACATTTTGGGGTGAGCTAGAAGCTCAGCGAGTAACCAGTAAAATCAGTTATCAAATCAGTTTCACAATCGTTCATTTCAATAATGTCATTTCAATATGGAGTATCAATAATTCAAGAAACATTTACAATGGAAAGCGATAGTAACATTCATGCAAAGGATACGTTCGTTCTCCTGTCATTTCATTGCATTTGGTTTCATTCGTGCATTCATTCACCCCGTCCCTGGCTTTTGGCCAGGCTCCACCAACCTACAAGGTAATACTCGAGTATACCGAAACGTTCACCCAAGTTCCTAGTCGCCCGACCGAGTCCGCTTCTGGCTCGAGACGACCGGTAACAAGGGGCAATGGCCAGTTCAGCCCAAAAGGCTTATATTCATGCGCAAGTAGCATTTAATCACTAATCATTGAAAATTTCATATTTATTAAGGTCGAGTGCGATAAAGTACACACTCGCCTAGAAAACTCGTTTTAACAATCATTGAAAGCAAAATCGATAATAACAAGACACTAATATGCAAGCACGCATGATATGTAAGAAAATAATTCTAAAAGTAACTTTGAAAACAGTTCAAAAGTAGATAATGCAGGAAAGCGGTTCAAAAGTAAATTTGGAAACAGTTTGAGGTCACTCACCTCAATGGCTCAGAAATCATCCATCATATAACATTTCCTTGCTCAAACCCAAGTCTTAGATCACAAACTCAATGCAATCAAGTCCTTTCAAAGTTCGGACAGCACTTCCCCTGATTTGCTTACTTTTCCAGCCATCATGGCTTCATTATATCCTCAGCCAGTCCCAAAGGTACACACACAACAACAAGTTCATCCAATAGCCATTCAGCAAGCTCCAAGTAGTACTAGTACAAGTCAAGCTAGGGAAAAGTCCGAAAATGAAGGTTTAGCTCAAACTAGAAAAACAGTTTTGGACGTCACTTTGCGGTAATGGCACAACTTGCACTACGATTATCGGATTAGGGTGTAAGACCCACCATTTCGAAGCTAAGAACCAGGGATATAACAATGTAGAAGGTCACTCAGTCCAAATCCCAGCACAACTAAGTCAAAAATGCAGAATACCAAACCAGAACCGTAATTGCAGGTTTACAAATCACACAATGCTGTAATT
Source organism: Coffea eugenioides (assembly GCF_003713205.1). Taxonomy (NCBI): domain Eukaryota; kingdom Viridiplantae; phylum Streptophyta; class Magnoliopsida; order Gentianales; family Rubiaceae; genus Coffea; species Coffea eugenioides. Next base: position 38,663,209 of record NC_040040.1, read on the forward strand.
CGCCCAACTCAGTCTACACAGGTCCAAATGCATTGATTCCAAAGGCATATGATAGCTAAGACATCAAGCTAAATTTCATCAGAAGACACAAACATCCAAATCCAAAGCAATTCCAGTCAAAACAGACGATTACAAGCGCAGTTCGCACATTCTGATCACCCAGAACAGCAACAGTAAAAATGACATAACTCACTCTACACTACTCCAAATGACCTGAAATTTTACAGGCATCTCAAACACATCAATACCTACAACTTTCATGTTTTAAGAAAAGGCCAATTGGGCCTCTAACCATATGATCCAAAACCGGACAGAAAAGGGGGTTATGAAACCCTAACTTTTCACATTTCAATCCAAACCCAAAATTGATTGCAATTTCCTATCATATACATCCACTAGAGGCATAACCCCTTATTACCAACCATCATAAACATCCACAAGACCATGATCACATTAAACCAGAAAATTCCTCAAAAAAAAATAAAACTTCACCAATTCATTCCAAACCAAGAAATAAACCACAATTTCCAACACTATAGCCACCATTAGGCATAAATTAAACATCATTAGGTGTAAGAGGAAGTGTAAGCACCACTTACCAAGTAAACAAGAGAGAGGAAGTTGTAGAACACCTTAGCTTCTCCAAAAAACTTCACCAAACAACTCACTAGCACCTAATGGAAGGATTTTATGGAGTAGAAACTAAATCAAGCAAGTGTTTTGGAGGATTTGAGCTAGATAATTGCCAAACTTTGAAGAGGTTTTTCTTCCTTCTTGAGCTCTCAAGAGTCGGCCAACATGGAGTGCAAAATGGTGATTTTTAGTCAATTTTTGAGATATTTAACTTAAGGGGAAAAAAGTCAAAAGATGAATAGTGTCCACCCAAAGAGATAGTGACACTTGTCACTCTCTTAAATGCATTTCTATCCTTTAAGTCTCTCTCACATCAATCAAATCACCTCATCTTCTTATCTCTTAACACCCGATAAATTTCACTCAGTATCCGGAACTTAATCTTACTGACCGAATTTTTCCGAACTTTTCGCACTAGTGGGTCCCACGTCCTTTCTATATCCTTAATTTTTCAAAAACTACCCAATGCTAGAAAAATCATTTTAAAACAATTTTTGCTCATAAACTTTATCTGGGGAATTTGTCTAATAAAGAAAATGAAGAAAAGGCGGGCGATTAAATAAAATAAACCCTAGAAAATTAGAAAATTTTCGGGTTCTCAAACTCATTTTTTTCGGGGCATCACAGGCAGCAAATGTTTAATGCAAAGAAACTAATTATACTTTTAATTGTTGGGAGGATTGTTTTCATCTATTAATACTTCTTGAATTTTAGCTCATAATTCTTCTGATTAAAAATACAACCAAAAAACACCCTCTAAATTAGATGGAGCTAACTAAGTTCACACACCTTTTAAATGACTAGTGATGAGCGCGGGTTATGCATACAAAATTAAGTTCAATCCATGGTCAAGTTTTACATTTATAAATTTTTAAATACTCCACATGTGATTTTTTGCAAGTATACAAGTTGAGAATGAGTATAGGGTATTAAGAGTCGAACTCACAAGAAAGAATGGACAACTACTGGCACTAATAAAGCTCATCTATTATTTAGATGACCAAAAAATTGAACAAAATCAAACTAAAATAAAATGTATAAGAAAATAGCAAATGAAAGGTCCTTAGGTTATCGTATCCCTTACTACTCATGCAAGTGCAAATTTTCGTATCATTGAACACTATTACCTTGGCTAGTTATGGCATAATTTTCATATGCATGTGAAACCTACTCTTGTAATAAATCAGCTATGTTTACAACTAATTTATAGCTACTCTCGTGGTTATAAAATTAGTTATAAGTTCATTACCTCTATGAAATTACATGAAACAAGCCACAAAGTTATACCTCTACTCTCGTGAGTGTATACCCTAGGATTATCACCTCTTTGAACCAGTGTTGAATTATAATTCTTATTACAAATTTAACCCCTTAAGATTATCACAATTAATGGCCAGTTAATCAAGATTAGAGAAGAAAAAGTGCTAAATAACTTGCTCAAAATAATAGCATCAAATAGCCAAGAAAGCAACACAATACAATTATACAAAGTTCAACTAAGCCCAAAGGCATAAATTTCTGAAAGATATAATGAAAATAAAATCCAAAACATGCATATTATCCATACTTTAGAATCCAATGCAAAATATAAAGAGTTGGAGAAGAGAGAACCCTCGTCACATGAGTTTCATCCCCTCATTCATCTCCATCTTCATCTTAGTCTAACCACTATATAAGAGTGGATAACACACCTTATTACCTAAACTATACTGTACTCTACTGACCGAAAACTAAGAAGTGTAAGAGCTACATTTTTGTGGAGTATTCCTACACTCTCCAAGCTCCCCTTCATAATGAAAGACAAAAGCTCTTTTTTATAGAGAAAACTTTTCTCTTTATGTCTCCCTTGAAGTGTGAACACTAGCTTCAAATGTCAACATCTTTGGCTCCAAGCTAAATCATATCATTGTTGAAGAAATAAGATCAAGAATTATTGCTATAATCTCATCTTTACAGCTACAAATCAGATGCCAAACGTCCCTCAAAAGATGTGAAAAAATGGAGTTGAAATCAAGTTGCGCAAATGAAAGCCACAAAAGTTTGACCAGAATCCCTTTGGCAATTCGTCCAAAAACTAGCCAGATTCTTTGGCTGGATTCCCCCTCCCTCCCTCCCTCCCAAATATTTTTCTTTGAATTTTTTCTTTATTCCAACTCACTGCCTTGAATCACTTCAACAATCCCTCAAAAAATCGGTCGGATTCTTTGGGGGGATTCAAGTCAACTTTCTTTTTCAACAAGTTTCTTCGTTTTCTTTTTCTAGTGACTCGAACCACCTTTGAAACTCATCATCCTTGCGAACTTTAGGACTTTAATCAATATAATGCATGCTTATTTTTTGTTGAAAATGAAGTCCATTTCCAATACCAACAAAAAATATAAAAAAATGTAAGTAAAACAAACAAAGTCTCAAGTAAGCATTAGATTGCACTTAGAAACAATTATAGGCAAAATTGGCCATTTTCTTCTATAATATTGCAAAAGTAACTAAAAGTATAAAATATCATCCAAATATAACATAAAATAGTCACTTATCAACTCCCCTATACTTGAATCATTGCTTATCCTCAAGCTCAAGCAATCAACACATAATTAATCACGGTGATTCATGAAGTGAAACACTAGATGCATTTTTCCAAATTCAATTCCTTATAGCTTGACCAACAATCATTATGCAATCATTCAATTTACACTAAATACTCATAATATGAAGTAAAAGAAAGATATTATACCCTAATTTCAACAAGTTAAAATTAATATCTCATCCTAATCTAATTTCACGAACAAGCAAATCATATAGTCAATTTATAACTATCCTTCTCCTGTAATCATCTTTTTCTGAAATTTCACAACTAAGACGGATTTTATTCATAAAAATCTTACTAAAAAACATAGGACTTAAAAGAGGGAACAAAATGAATGAAATAGTGTTAGAGAATAACATCTTTTTATATTATTTCTTATGTAAACTATTAGCTTTTATAGATATAGCAACAACAATGTCACAAGTAGCACCAAGCGATTATGCACAAAGCAAAACATCCAAATTAGATGCTTCAAATCTAAGCTAAGCACCTAAGAACTATACAACTAAAATGGGCCTGAATGGTACTTGTAAATGTTATTACTGTAAATGCATATATAGACACACACACATACACAGAGATATATATATATATATGCATGTAATTTTTTTTCTAAAGCCAGGGCCAAACCTAACCTTGAAAGCTCTTGAAAAGAAACTAAAGATAACAAATAGGATCATGAGAAATAACATTTATCAAATTACAACAATCTTCATGGCCTGTTTTTCAACTCCATATGAAGGAGCGTACGCCCTATTTTTTTCCTGCCACTTGGAAACCAAATTTTCCTAACATTATTGCCATTTTTGGCTTTTGCCATACTTCTTGTATTATAACATGACTGATCAGTAACTTGAGCTATTGGTGGATGAAAAATACACAGTTGATCGTCAAGTGTAAAGGCATTCTCTCTTATATTGTCCATTACTTTCATACCTAATGTAGCGAAATAATGATTCAATAATTTGCTAAAATAAATCAATTGATCTTTAGATGTTAGAGATCAGATGAACGTATCTGAACATGTTTTCTCGGCTTCACTCCATTCTCCAATATAGTAATATCGTTCACCAATGATGTTTGACTTTGAATAGCCCCCAGAGATTGCTAATAATCTTCATTCTGCATAGCTAGATCAAGCACACTCTACCCACGTATGTTATCACACTCAACTTCAATCCAAATCTTTTTGATAAGTTGATGTTTAAAACCTAGTTCTTTCAACATTAACTTACCCTCCTCAACATCCACTACAACATATTGTAAGACCATAAATAGATTGGAGATGGTAGTCACCTTCTTATCATTAGATTTAGGGTATGTAAAAGTGTGTTCAACGAACTGCAAACTTTGACCCTTTTCCTATTTGGAATGTTTGAGCAATGCCAAAACCCTATCAGACTTGCATTCCATACCAAGCTGCACTGTTGCTTGCTCCAAATTTTAACATGCTTTGGAATTAAACAATTGACGTCAATCACCTCTCAATTAGAAACTTGAACATGAACATGATGAGTCGTATCTTGATAAACTGAGGGAGCTGTAATTGAAGTAGTATTAACCAGCTCATGAATTAATAAAGGAGAAAATCAATTGGAGAATACTTATCTTGAGTATCTTGTTCATCAATCTTTCTCCTTACCTTTATCACGAAAAGTTTAGGAATGTAAACCTACTACGGAGGATTTTGAACATGTTGGATGGATTGAGCAAGCTTAACAAGGTGCAAAGATGGATTTTTCTTGAAGCATTCACCATCATCATGACCTATCTGTGAAAAATAAGCACAATATGATGGCCAATTCTCATATTTAACATGCAGCCAAAACCTATAACCGTCATCCCTAAACCATATATGCTTTATCGAAGCCTTAGCAACATCCAATTCCACCAAAACTCTTGTAGCTGAAGGATGTCTCAAATTGCACGTAGCAAAATCCATCTGCAAAGGACGTCCTGACATAGAAGCCAACTTGGCAACATACTTGCAATTCAAAATATGGAATAGGAAGTTCAAAAAAAAACCCAAATAGGCATCACAAATGATTTGGTCATCGATAAATTTTGAACAAACTATGTATGATAGACAAATAGTCTAATGTAGTCATCTTCCAAGTAGGCCAAATCAAAATATGATTTGTGTTCAACAAGCCAACGAAACACTTACCCTTCAACCTTAGAGAAAGAAAGATCTTTCAAATCACATCCATGGGAGGCCTACTAAAAGCAAATCTCCCAACCAAAGAACTCTTGAAAGATTTGGAGATCAACAACATCTCTTGGCAAGATCTACCACTCCTATGTAGAAGATCAAACGGGATGTCGGTTGCCATGTTGAACACACGAGCCAAACCCTAGAAAATTGAGAGAAAGTGAGAGAAAGTACATTATAACTACATGCATGCGTACATTGATTGGCATTTAATTTACCTATTTTTAGTTAGGTTTTGTGTTAAGTTTTGGTGTGTTTTAAGTTAAAGTGGAAGAACTGAATTCCTTTATAAGTTACTTTTCATGCAAGTAGTGTTTCTTAACCAAAACATGCAAAAGTTGGGTTAATACGCAAATTTATGTTGTTTTTGTAAGTTTTGGAATCTTTTGAAATGATTCAGAGCAAAAAGAGTTTGACAACTTTGACATACATAGTATATGTATATACTGTTACCGACACACACATATGTATATGAACATGTATGGTCTACAGTTTATATTAATTTGTAAAATGACTACCTATGATTAAAAAACAAAAAAATGATGCATGCACAAAATTATGTGTAAAATGGAAGTCTTACGGTCCATGCTTAATGGATTTTTTGTATTTGTGAATGTACTAGTATTAAATACAACTAAAAATGAATAATGATGAAATAATAATGCTCTTACCATTGCACAAATAAATTTGGGATTTTTGGCATTTACAACATTGTTTAGTGCGATATGTTTTGGATGGTATAATTGTGGTTTTGCATATTGGTGGTTTTCATTTTTCTTTGGGTAAGTACATATTGATGGGATGTTAGTGTATAATTTTGGGAGACTTCCAACAATAGGCCATGAAGAGGGGCTTGGGGGATGTGTGGTTGTGAGATGATCAATTTTCTGATATGCATTTCTTATCCCCTTTCTTCATGATGATCATGATGAGAAAGGACAAGATGAACCGAATGATTAGATAAATTAATTATGATAATGGGAATTGAGTTTGCTGATGATAGTTCTAAATTTCCTGTTGAGCTAGAGGGTAGACATACAACTAATATGCGTATATGTCCAGGAAAAAAGAATGTACATATTGTTCAATATTTTATATGTTAAAAGTCTTGAATCTAATAAGGAAAAAATTAAAGTGTATCTATGGTGAGTATGAATTGAGTGAATAAATTCTTATTACAAATTTGAAAGTGTAAAAAAAATAAGAAATGAAAATGAAAAAGAAGTTCTCCTATATGTGAGCATTGTTTTGTGCTATGTGTATCTATATGGTGGCAGAGGATATATATGAGGTAGTGATTAGTTGTCGAAGAGCATTACTTCAATGTTGATTATGCTTATTCCAAAGGTTAATGCTCCTCAAGATTTTAGTCGGTGCCGGCTGATTAGTTGTGCAATTTTCTTAATAAAGTGATTTCAAAAATTTTGGCAGTTAGATTGACAAAGTTGCTGCCTGGCATTGTTTCACTTCAGCAAAGTGCCCTTGTGAATGGTAGACAAATTTTTGATAACTTTTTGTTAGCTCGGGAGCTTGTATCAGATATTCAAAAATCTAATAGAGGGGTAATGTTGTTTTGAAGCTCAACATGGCCAAAGTTTATGATAGGGTTTCCTGGCTTTTTTTAATACAAGTATTAAGAAGGTTCGAGTTCTCTGAAATTTGGATAGATATGATTTGGAGACTTATTCCTAACATTTGATATTGTTAATTGCTCGCCCAAGGTTTCTTTAAGTCTACTCAGGGGTTTCGTCAAGGAGATCCAATTTCACCTGCTCTTTTTGTGATAAGTGCTGAAGTTCTTTCTCATCTTCTTAATTCCTTGGTTAGTCGACGGGGTTATGTGCCTTTCAAGGTTTTACTAGGGTGTCTGATTGTTACTCATTTAGCTTATGCGGATAATGTGATTATTTTCTGTAGTGGAATGAAAAGGTCGTTATAGTTGATTATCAAGTTGCTTGAAGATTATATATTGATATCAGGACAAAAGGTCAATCATCATAAGAGTTGTTTTCTATCTCATAATAGTCTTCTTGGCGTGCGAAAGCGTATTGTTGCACAAGTTATTGGATTTCATTCACAATTATTTCCAATAAAGTATCTTGGGTGTCTACTATACTGTAGAAGATGGAAAAAGAGATATTTGTCAGCAATCTGTACTTCGGTTGCAAGTAGGATGTTGTCGTGGAAGGAGAAATTATTATTGTATGGTGGAAAGTTGGTTTTGATACGGAGTGTGCTTGCTTCTATGTGAGGACTCAAAAATTATTTTTGTATTTTGTATTCGTAAAAATTATTTTTTTATATTTTAATCTACTTGCTTTAAATTTTTGATTGATTTAATAGTTGAATCATGGTTTTCATTCCTATTGCCCCATTCAATTTGTTACATGTTGAGTTCATAGTGCTGTTTACAAGTGTGACCTACTAGTGAAGTGTGTGCAATAAATTTGGTGGACAAGACAGAGTTTTGTGCAAAGGAAATTATGTGATAAAAAGTGCTAAGAGTTAATTGCAGGAGTACTAGAAATGTTGGTGATTAGAAACAAATAGAGAGACCAATAGATATGCATTAACCTTGCCTTGCCAAGTGTCACTCATCCATGGAACTTTGACCAAGACTTTTCTTTCTTCACTTTTCTTTCTTCATTATTTCTTCCACATTTCTCTTGTCCTGGCTGAAATTAGGAAGGAGAAAAAGAGAGATATTTAAGTTATTAAATAGACAATAATCCTTGCTATGTCAAGTGTCAATCATCTAGCTAACTCCTTGACCAAGACAAGCTTTATAATTATCTATCCAAACTTTTATTTTATCACCATTTTCTTCTTTCTTTCTTAGCTTGGATGAAAATTTTAGACAGAAAATAGGGAGACAAAACATTCAATTTCAAGCCTTGATTCTTGTCTATTTAGTGAGAAACAAGAGGAAAAACCCTAATCTACTCCATCAAATCTTGAAGCAAGCTTGGGAGAAACCTATTGGAGGAGTTTTGGAGGAAGAAAGTCTAGCATCTTTCTTGATTTATTTACCATCCTTGGGTTTGGAGGTAAGAGATGAATTTTGCTAGAAACCTTAGCTTTCTTCCTTACTTTTGAGTTGGGATAATGTATGATGTACTAGAAGTTAAAGGAAGCACTTGCACGCGGGATTTTATGTTTTCAAATTATGTTGAAAAAATTCCAGCTTTGGTGCATAATCCAGTTAGTTTAGTTTTGAGTTTTATATATATATGAAAGTTTGATGAATTTCTTTGCCTAGCATATGCACCATACACTTCATGATATGTTATCTTGATTGATAGTGGATTTGCCATGAAAATAGGGTTGAAAATTGGAGAGTTAACTAGAGGAACTTGGGGTTATATTGCTGCGAATTTTTCCTTGATTAGTCAAGAGAGAGAGAGAAAGAGAGAGAGAGAGAGAATTTACCAGCATTTCTCCATGATTTATGATTGAAAGTTTCATATTATTGCTCAATATCCTTTATGACACACTAATCTTAACCCACATATTGGATTTGTGTGAAAAATAAAGAGTTTTAAGGGAGAAAATTCATTTCTTCAAACTGTTCTCTTGCTGAAAATTTTTCCAGCCTTGAACTGTGGAGGAAGCTTGAACTTTCAGCTTCAGATGCAAATTTCTTTGTTGAGTTTATTGGAATGCATGATAAATACCTCATTTCATGTTACAAGCCTATCATTATGTGATTTATGGTGGAAAGCGAGTAAAAGAGATGCTGTTTTGGTGACAAAAAGTGAGGAAAGGCTTGTTTAAAATTTTATGTTTAAAACTAAGGGAAAGAAGCTGAGATTTCTTCAGCTTTATCCCTAGAATTTTGGTTGTAAATTGACACATCTTGGCTCTATATGCCTTCTAACACCTAAATCTAGTCATGTACGTGATATTTGAGGAGTTAAAATCAAGAAAAGATTGACTTTTAAAGCATTTTTAAAGCTGGAATTTCTGGACATCAAATTAAGAGGAAAAACTGCAATTTTTAGTTCTTGTTTTTCAAAATTTTGATTAATTCTGTCTAAGAGTACTTTATGTGATACCCCAACTTTTAGGATCATCTTTTGTTTAGTCTCAAGGAGGATATTACGGTTTCTTTAGTTTATTTTTATTTTAAAACATTATTTTGTTTTAAAGAAGGAATTAAAGTTATTTTTTTGGGTTTGATTTAAAACCTTGTTTTATTTTAAAAGACTAGAAACCCTAAAAGTCTAATAAAAACCCTAGTTTCACTTGTGACTGATCGTTTTCTCAAATTTCTCATTTTTAACCGAAACCTTAAATTCAATTTATGGAATTGTAAAACCCTCACGTTTTTCTTAAAAATGCCCTTTTATTTGGAAATTATTTATTTATTATGGCCCTACCCAATCACCCCACAATAAGTGTAAATGAATATAGAAGGGTTTTCGTTGTCCGTTTCCAAGTTAGAGCGAATTAGGATTTTCACGTTTTTTTCGTAGTGTGACTATTCGGTACGGAGGGAGGATCAAATTTGGTTGGTAAGAGTGACTTTTGGATGAGGAAATATTATATGATTAGAAGGGATAATAATAAGTTAGTGAATAGAAGTTAAAAACTCAAGTATATGCGCTTTAAGGACAAACGGCTCGGACCGACGGGTGTCGCGCGCTACCGATTGAATACACCACTTGATCCCTATTTTATTACCTTAATCTTCTCATTTTATTACAGCTAATTAACCCTCAAAATATCTCATACATCAGCCACAATTGTTGACTTTAAATACCAAGAGAGAGAAGGGAAAAAATGAATGGAATTGGTGGCGACAAGTGGCGGTATTTCTGACGGGTCGGTTACTGTTCATAGCCGACTTCGATTTTATTTTTTATTTATTTTTTTTTTTTACCCGCGTTGGTAAGTTCCGGAACGTATTAGATTGACGTAAACGGATCCGTAGTCCTGGCGAGAGCTGGGCAGGCAGTCCGCTAACCCCTTTGGTTCGCCTTAGGGGAAAGTGGGGCTGTTACAAGTGGTATCAGAGCCACTTCGCGTGGTCTCTGCGCGGAGTGAGACTGGGCCAAGTGGTGTTGTGGTCCTAATTCATGAATATGTCTAAGTGCTCGTTTGAGCATAAGTTATGAACCGGGCATGTGATAAGTGTGCGAATCATTATCATGGGACTCGAGGAAGCTAGGTATGTATGTCGGGTAGGAATCTTTAATAAGGATGGTTTACTCTTGGGGACCGGCCGGCTCGAGTTGTGAATTATCTTAGATGGGATTCTTGCGCCCGGATACGAAAGATATGAGGGCCTAGGTTAGAAAGGATTTGGTGAACTAGAAAGGCCATTCCTCGGTGGATCGTTTATGTTTGTACTTGACTTAACTGGCTGTATATATGATAAGGAATTTCGAGGACGAAATTCTTTTAAGGGGGAGAGAGTGTGAGAACCCGTAAATCCCTAATAATTTTCTTAGGGTTTTTCCCATTTAAAGGCACATTTTTTTTTTGCATTTTCTGGCTTAGGAAAATTCTCCTGGTAAATTTTATGAGTAATTATAGTTTTTAGATGTTTTTTCTAGTATTGGAGAGTTTTTGAAAAATTAAGGATATATAAAGGACGTGGGACCCACTAGTGCGATAAGTTCGGAAAAAATTCGGCCAGTTAGGTTAATTTTCGGATACTGGTTGAGATTTATCGGGTGTTAAGAGATAAGTAGAGGATGTGAAGTGATTGATGTGAGAGGAAAAGAAAGGGATAGGAATGCACTTAATGAAGTGACAAGTGTCACTCTTCCATTGGTTGGACTTGTAGACAACTATTCATGGTTTTGACCTTTTTGACTAATTGGTTAAATATCTCCAAAAAAATCACTAAAATTCACTCTTTTCTTCTCCTCCATGGCCGGTTCTCTCTTGAGCAAAGAAGAAATAAACTCTTCAACATTTTAGCTTCCATTTAGCTCAATCTTCCAAAACCAATCACATAAACTAGTTTCTACTCCATAAAATCCCTCCCTTTGGTGCTAGTAAGTGTTTTTGTGGAAGTGTTCAAGGAAGCTAAGGTGTTCTACAACTCCTTTTCTCTTGTTTACTAGGTAAGTGGTGCTTGAACTTCCTCCTACACCTAATGATGCTTAATTTGTGCCTAGTGGTGGCTAAAGTGTTGAAATTTGTTGTTTATTTCTTGTTTTTGGATGATTTGATGAAGTTTTCAATTTAATGGTGATTTTTCTGGTTTAATGTGATCATGATGTTGTGGCCTTATATGATGATTGGCAATGGCCTATAATGACTCTAGTAGGTGTGAATGATAGGTAATTGCAATCAATTTCTGTTTTGGAAGAAATCTGGAAAATTAGGGTTCTTTGGTTCTTCATTCTGTCCGAAATTTTAGGTCCTAGATAGAGGCCGAATTGGCCTTAGATCAAAACATGAAAGTTGTAGGTAATGACATTTTATATGTGCCTACAAAATTTCAGGTCAATCGGAGTAGTGTAGAATGAGATAAGTCGAAATTACTATTGCTGTTCTGGTTTTACCCGAAATTGGGATTTGCGACTGTAATTGGTTGTTTTGGTCTGGAATGCTTCCGAATTGGTTGTTGAGGCCTTCTGATGGAATTTATCCCTGTTTCTTAGCTTTCACCTGGTTTTGGAATTTCTGGATTTGGATTTGTAGAGCCTGAGTTATGATATTTCCGCTAGAATGCATTTTGGTGAATCTGTTTTACGTTTTGATGTAGTATCTTGCATTTTTGACCTATTTTCACTCAAAAATGGGTTGAGTGACCTTATGTGATGTTGTATACCTGTCTTTTAGCTTCGAAATGGTGGGTCTTACACCTTCATCCGATAATCATAGGGCATTTGGTGCCATTACCGCAAAAAGAAGTCAAAAACTATTTTTCAGGGCCGAAGCTAATTGCATTTCCGAATTTTCTGGTTTTCTCTAATGATTGTATATGCTTATGGAACCCTATTGGGGTCATATTTGGCATTGATTTATGATTAGTTATCGAGTCTCATTGTACTTGTTTACATGTTTTAAGGCTTACTCTTATTCCGGTCATTTCCTAGCTAACTTTTGTACTTGTACTACTTTGAGCCTAGTGAACGGCTTTTGGGAAATGAGATGAATTTTGTGTGAGATGTTGGGACTGATTTGAGGAAATAATGAAGCCATGATGGCTGGAAAATAGGTAAAAACAAGGGATATGCTGCCGAAATTTTACTTGAAGGCTAGTTGGATTTACTTGTGATTTGAGCAAAGGGCTTTTGGGTTGTTTGCGCCTAGGTCTCCATGTTACCTTTTCGTTTCCAAGAAAATCATGTTTTCCACCCTTGCATTAGTATTTATTTGGCAAGGCGTACGACGTGTAGTCGAGCCTCACTTGTGCATTCCGTTTACTCGATTTTGGATATGAAACCTTCAATTAGTTTACTTTGATTATTTTAGGGTTTCTTGGCGATTAAGGCCAATCTGAAGTGAAAACTTTTGAAGTTGAGCCGGTGAGTGTACCACTCCCCTCCATTGCTGTTTAACTTGATTTCTGCTCTGCAATCTGTTTATTTGTTTGAGACGAGGGTGTACTTTATCACACTCGTTCTCTTGTCTGTTCATATGCCAATTTACTATGCAAAATTTGAATCTGTTATCTGTGTCTGCATCTGTTCGGATTTCTATGACCTATGAGCTCAGTCCTGTGGCTAAGTTATTCGAGTCGGGCCGGCAAGGGCCTGGACGATTAGATAACGAACCACGGTAGTCTGTTCGGGGATTTTGGGTATTGAGACCCTTGATTCCGGGTATACTCGAGTATTACCATTTTGTTCGTTTGAGGTGAGCGGGCCCGGTAAAGGGGTGTTTGGTGGACGGAATTCGGTGTAAAGAGGGGTCTACGGACGTTTTGGTTCTATATACGTTGACGGAGAGTCAACCGGTTTGGATCAAGTACTGCGCTGGAAATTTGGCTCCTGAGAGCCACCCGTATCCTTCTGATTTGAATCATTGGTTCCTTTGCTTTACATCTGGAATGTGTATCTGATTTGTTAAATGTGAAATGCCATGATTTTTCTGCTATATGTTTGGTACCTCATTGAGCGCAAGCTCACCCCTTTCTGTTCCCTTTTGTTTTCCTTACAGGAAAATAAACCCTTTTGGTCTGGATTTGACAAATGGCCGCCAAATTGAGCTAGTTGAACAAATCTTTTGTATAGATCATGTATTAAAATCCTAAATGTACTTTTGGGAACTGTTTTCCTTTTGATTTGGCAAACCAGACATGTATCCACTTTTGAATACTTTTGTATGCCACTTTGGCTTGTAAATGCTAAGTTTCAAGATGAGAATGTTTGCTTGGTATTTGGTTGGGTTCTGACGGGTCGGTTACTGTTCATAGCCGACTTCGATTTTTTTTATTTTTTTTATTTTTTTTACCCGCGTTGGTAAGTTCCGGAACGTATTAGATTGACGTAAACGGATCCGTAGTCCTGGCGAGAGCTGGGCAGGCAGTCCGCTAACCCCTTTGGTTCGCCTTAGGGGAAAGTGGGGCTGTTACAAGTGGTATCAGAGCCACTTCGCGTGGTCTCTGCGCGGAGTGAGACTGGGCCAAGTGGTGTTGTGGTCCTAATTCATGAATATGTCTAAGTGCTCGTTTGAGCATAAGTTATGAACCGGGCATGTGATAAGTGTGCGAATCATTATCATGGGACTCGAGGAAGCTAGGTATGTATGTCGGGTAGGAATCTTTAATAAGGATGGTTTACTCTTGGGACCGGCCGGCTCGAGTTGTGAATTATCTTAGATGGGATTCTTGCGCCCGGATACGAAAGATATGAGGGCTGTAGACACCAAATTTTGAATAATTTTATGTAGCATCTATTTCATGATTTTCATTTTAGATTGCTTGCATTTTAGTTCGTTGTTGTGTGTTTTGCACTATTAGTTGTTATGATATTTTAGTTTTATTCATTTTCGCCCTTTTAGTTGACCTATTTCATTTGCTATTTATTCTTGTTTACTTTTAGTTTTAGTTTTTAGTTTTAGCTTTTAAGTTTAAAATTAGCATAGAGTTTTTAGAAAAAAGAAAAGGAAAACATCAAAAATATGTTTTAGTCATTTTGTTTTTATTCAATGCTTTCTTGAAAGAAAAATGAAAATGAAAAATCATAAAAAGGGAGAAAAGAGAAAATTAAAGAAAAAGAGGAAAAAGAAGAAAAATTCAAAAAATAGGCTTTAGTTAGATTGGAAAAATGAAAAAAAAGAGAAAAAGAGAAAAAAGGAAAATTTATTCACAAAAATATGTTTATTTCTTTAAATTCATTCTTTGGGCACTTTAGTTTTTTTATTAAGTTATTTTTGAGAAAAAGAAAATGATGAAAAATGCAAAATTGAAAAATTAAAAATGGCCATTGTTGTTAGTTTTTTGTTTAAAATTATTTTTTGTTTTGTTATTATTATTACCTGGTTTGTGTAATTTTGTTATTATTATTATTTATATTTTATTTTATCATTTCTGTAATTATCAAGTTGTGTTAAAAAAAAAAAATCTTGTCGCGGCATGCACGCTGCAATTTTTTGCAGCGTGCAAAGGACAACCTCAAGAGACAATTGGAGGGTTGGATTTCACAGGGGTAACAAGCCCCTCATCCTCATCGTTGAGATGAGGGTTTAGGAGATTGGGAAGTGGATATAAAAGGTAAGAGAAGGCTCAGCCGTGGGAGGGTTTTTTCGGTGAGCAAGAGAGGATAGAGTGAAACAGCGAAAGCAAAACTAAAAGTGAGAGCTGGGGTTTGGGCCTAAGAAATCTAGAAAAATAGAAGAAAAGGGGGGTTCGGCTAGATAGAAAAGAGAGGCAAGAACGGAGGACAAGAAAGCAAGAGAGTAGATTGAGAGATAGCAAGTAAGAGAGAGCAAAGGAAACTGCAAAGGAGTTCTCGGCTGTGTGAGTGAAAAAACCAGCGAAGGAACAAGCTTGGGTCAACAATAGGCGGCTGAAATTATCTCCCAGGCCAATAGATTGAAGCTTGAAGTAACGGGTTCTGCATCACTGGAAATCGCTGCAGCATAATTTCTGGGTTCGTTGATTACGCTAGCATCCTCAGGTAAATCCATCCTTTCCTTTAGTTAGTCTTGTATCATTTCCCTGAAGCTTCAAGCTTAGTAGACCAGAGATTCTGGACTCATGCGTTGTGGATTTGGTTGCTAGAAAGATGCTATTTTTATGCGGTCCCTGTCATTGGACAGTCTAAAGCTGTTGCCTTTTGCTGCTATTGTTTGTATCATGGGTTGTTTGCTCACTTAAATGCTTGTAGAATCTGGCTAGCAGGCTGCATGTTCTTGGTTATTGTTCAATGATTGTGCTTATGTTGCAATCTGGTAATGCACGGTCCGAAGTTTACTGCCGAAAATAGCCAAAGTTTGCATCTTTTGCTTCTGATTTTTTTTGTGGGGGAGGAAGGCAGTGATTGAACTTATGATTTCGCTGTTTAATCTAAAGTAGATTGGGTTGGAGTTCTGGGATATTGAGTAAGGCATTTCCAGGTTTCTTTGGGTCATGTAAATGCTTGTAAACATGCTGGATTTGCAAAGGAAAAGCTGCGGAAATTCTTGTTGTTCTTCAAAATCAATGTGTTTTCAGATCATGTCGTTCCATTTTGTTGTTTGAAAGCTGGTTAGATATTCCCCTACATTTGTTTCAAGTCTTTGTATGTTAGGTGTGAATGATGGAAAATGCGTTTGAGTTGTTTTTATGAATGTTTTCTCGGCTGAGTGGGTAAGAAAATTGCAGCAGCTTTTGAACGTCAAATGTTTGCATGCTTTTCCAGATTTTTACATAATATTTTGCTAAGTTTCTTAGCCTGTTCAGATGCTGAAGTTTTTGATTTAATTGCTTTGTTTAGAGCTGTGATGTTGGAGTTGAAAATATGTAATCAAAGTCGTGTGTTCGAATTGGAAAACTTGAATTATGAAAATGCAGCAAGCCTGCACTTTCGGTTGGCTGAAGTTTTTTTTGCATTGTTGAAGTGAGTGATTTGTTGGCCATTGTGATTAGAATATCGTGTGTATGCATGCATTGAGGAAGAGCCATGCTTTGTAGCAGAGTTCAGTTGAATGTTTGGGGGCTGAAATGTTTAAATTATGTTTGAATGCTTGCTGGAAGCATAGACAATCAGGTTACATAACCATCTTTGCATGAATGTTTTGTCCAGATTTCCTTTGCATCAGCTCCTTTGCTGTTTCTTGCTTGTTTGGAGTTTCAATTTACGTAGTCTGTTTGTTTAGCTTAAGGTTGTGATGATAGTTTGAAAACTATCCAATCAAAGTTGTGCTCAAAATCTGGTTTTTGAACAAACGAAAATGCAGCAGGTTTTGTTGTATTAGTTTCATCCGTAAGCTTGCATGAAGCATTTCCAAAGTTTGCATGCTTTTCTTCTATGTCTTTGTATGTTTGATGCCCATTTTATGCTTGGTTGTCTAGTTTAAAGTTTTGGAGGTTTAGATCAAGAAAGTTTTAGTTAAGGAATATGGTTGAACTTGAATTTGATGTTCCAAGATGAAAAATGCATCAGGAAAACCTTCTACGTGATTGCATGGGTTTTGCATGAAAATACTTTTGAATTTTGCACATTGATCCTTCAAGTTTCCCCTTATCTTGCTGTGGCCCAATTATGTGTTTGTTCTTACAATTAGGTCCTAAAACACTTGCACTTTAACCCCCTAAATTCCCCTTTGTCTTGTTATGGTCCAATTAGTTGAATAATTTAATCACTTTTGTCATTCTAGAATCTTAATTGCTTTTGGTTTGCTTTGACATGATTTTGGGTAAGACGTTTAGTGAGTTTTAGGATGCATTTTGAGGTTCAATAAGTTTTAATAGAATTTTTAGCTTGGATTTGTGTTCTAATCACATTTTTGCATTTGATTTTTATGGGTCTCATCTTAAGTCATCAATTTTGGTATTTTATTTTACTCTCTTTCAAAAATTTTCAGTCCTTCTAATTAAGTCCCTCTTGCATTAATTGCTTTGTACATGGTTGGTTTGTCTATGTAAATACTTTAGTTGACTCAATTTAGTGTTTAACTTTCATTTTTCATATTTAATTTTTGTTTCATGTGATTATTTGATAATTTAAGTGGTACCTTGACCTTTTTATTATTTTGGAGGGTAAGTTAGTAATTTCACTACGTTAGGGCGTCGCTTCAAGGGAGGTACACTCTATCCCTCACTTGCACTTTATTTTCCTACGTGCTCCTATGTGTTATGTGAATATGCCTGTCTACTTCGCTTTCCTTACTTCCTTGCATGCATTTACTTGCTTTTGCTTTTATTTAAGTTTTATGGGGTATGTGTACACCTCTTGGCTTGTAATAGATAGGGCTCGGAGAGCATCTGTCCATTTCCCCTTCCCCTTTATGCTTTTATGGGGTATGTGTACACCTCTTGGCTTGTAATAGATAGGGCTCGGAGAGCATCTGGTCCATTTCCCCTTCCCCTTGCTTGCTTGTTTTTGTTACTACATGTTTAATTGCTTTATTAGGCTCTTGCATCTAGTCGAGCATGCTAAATGCTATGTGCTATGTGTTTACGAGTATTTTGGCATGTCTACTTGCTTTCATAGCCATGAATGAATGGAATGGATGAATGTACGTTTCCGCTAGTCCAGCGCTAGTCGGAATTCATAGAATGGGCTAGTCCAACGCTAGACCCTTAGGGATTTCCCCTCATTAGCATATCATTTGCTTGTTCACCACATATCATGCACTTTTCTTAGTTTTATCACTTGGCATGCTCCTCGAACCCCCTTTCCCTTCATTTTAGGATTTTTGCATATCATGATAGTTGTAGGGTCCATTTGCTTGAGGGTCCCCTTAAATATGGGATATAGACGAGTGTGGCTTTTTCTAAGCCTTAGCACGCTTGTATCCTCTCTATAAAAGGGTAAATTGAGTCACGATTTAGGTCTCCCCGTACCCAATATGCATAAATTCCCTAAGCTCATGCATTCTCAATCCACTCTATCATTACACTTTCACTTTTGTCTCATTTGCACACATGCACCTTTTTATCACCTTCACTTGCACACGAACACTTTTCTTGTCTTCACTTGCACACGAACCCTTTTATCTTCACTTGCACACGAGCATTTTTATCTTCACTCGCACACGAGTACTTTCATCTACATTTGCACACCTTCACTCTTATCTTATTACTTTTATCATTTTTCTCACTTCACACAAACTCACACTTTCACATGGCATGCATTCCACTCATTTTTTACGTCATTTAGGTTTAGGTGTGACCTCTCCAAAAGGATCATTATTGGGCTTCACAACTAATGTGATTGGCACCACTCAACCTTTGAAGAGAAATTTCCCCCAATACCCCTAGGTCTAGGGTTTTGCATTCATATAGACATATCCAACACGCGATACATACCTTGGGTAGAAAATTAGGGAAAATTGGTTTAAGTCACGCAACTAGCCTTGGCTAGGTCGAAGGGGTGCCTTGGATTTTTATCCTTGCCTTCCCCTTCGTCAAATGTGACCCCCGATCCCTCTTTTGGTTACGCAGACCCAAAAGTTCTCAAAAAGGGTTTATTTACTTTTTATTCAAAAACAAAAATCATTTTTGGGTGACTTGGTACACCCTAACTCTATACCAAGTGGCGACTCCATTTTTGATACAAAAAACCCTTTTGAACTTCACTTGGCCAAATCGTCGCATTATAAGTCCCATGGCCTTTTACTTTTCACATTGCACACCACACACCACACCACAACACACCACACTTCGCACACAACTCATTCATTCATTCAAAAAGTGGGGCGCGACAGTTGGCGACTCCACTGGGGACTTCCTAAGTGGGTCCAAGCATTTGACTTAGCCATTCGTTTCCTTTTTCTACCCTTTTTATGCATTGCATTTGGATATTAGGGTTGCATTTTCTATTTTAGGGCCTTTTGCCTCGCGCGCATATCTAACTATTCCCTCACTCACGTATGTGTGATTGGTTGATTGGATGTTGTTTACTTGATTATCTCGCGCTTGCATTGCATTTGGGAGGGGTGTGTCACCTCTAGAGCCTCGCGTGGTTCTCAACCCCTTCCCTCAAAATAGGGGAACACTTCATACGTGCACGTTTACTTGCTTTTATCCCATTTTATTTTATTTTTCGTGGGCGCCATCCCACACCGCCTTGTAGGATTAGGATCGATTGCCTTGGGTAGGCGGCTGGTGTGCTCTGCGCCCATAGCGCTACCTAAGGGATCACTCGAGCCACCGACCAAAGGCCCTGGGAGTGATGACCCTTCGCCTTTAGGTCTGAAGGCTTGGGAACCGAAGCTTTATCGAGTCTAGGCATTAGTGAACCCCAGCCTCATGCATCCATATTAGAATTTTCCTAGGTTAGAGTCAGCCTCACCCTATTTTAAGCACATTAGGCACGAGGGAAGGTGATACGAAATATGGGCCGCTTATGGGCCATGTTTTGGGCTGCAAGAGATTGAATCTTTTAGTAATAGTTAGTAGTTTATTTTCTAGATTCCTATTTTATTTGCTAGGAATAAATTCGGTCCAAGACCTCATGTTGAGTTGGATCCGATTTATAGAGTCTAGGCTCACTATAACTTAAGTTGGTTAATTAGCTTTTATTGGGTTATGTTGGGCCAGCTTAAAGCCTTCATTGGATCAATTATAAGCTGACCATTAGATAGTGGATTTGAGTAGTGGAATCGGGCCAAAGGCCTAGCCTAGCCGAGTTAGGGTTTTGTCTTGTAAGGCTATATATAGCCTAGGTTTTCATTCATTAGAGGGAGAATTCAGATTTTATAAAACATATGTGAGTTTATTCACTCTCTCTTGTCTCAAGAGAATTTCCTTTGAATACTTGAGAATTGATCTCAAGTTGTTCATTGAACTTATCAATCAAGTAGTCTCCTTGATTGTGGCGTTCTTCTATCTATACTTTTGGTTCACTAAAGTGGCTAGTCGTGGGTTAAGGAATCTCCTTAGTTCGTGGCTCGTGATTCTAGAAGGGTCAAAGTTCCGCAAAACATCCCAACTTGGTGTTCGTCTAGATCCGTCTCACATCAGTTGGTATTCAGAGCTAGTCGACGACATCAAGTATATCCCGTTGAGTTTGTTCGTAAGCTTCCTAGTCAATTTTATTTTGCAAATCTGGTCGTGTCTCTCTTTGTGTCAAGTCCGATTGTTATTACAAAAAAAAAAAAAAAAAAGGTACTGTAGCATCGTACTGTTCATCGCTACTGTAGCGATACTGTTCACCACGCGCACTGTAGCGATACTGTTCATCGCTACTGTAGCGACACTGTTCATCCCGAAAAAAAAAACTTTTGTTCATAACTTGTGTTTCTTTCTTATTTTGGTGTCTTGTTATATTGTTCTTGAAGTTTTGTGTTGGTTTAGAGTAAAAAAAAAAAATCCAGCCGCTAGGGTTTCCTTGGGCGCAAGTTTCTTGCCAAATCTGTCCAAACTTTAGTTTATTCCACCAAGTTGTTTTAATTAATTTCCTAAACTGATTTTGTGGTTGAACTTGTTTGGGGTTGGAATCTTGGAGAGGGACTACCATAATCTAGGGTTTCTTGAGTTTCTTGAAACTAATCTTGAAGTCTCGAAACTTTGATACATGTCTTGATCATTATTGGAGGATTGAAGGAGAGCATTGGTTTGACATTAGATTCTGGAATTTTTACCCAAAAACAGCCGAGTAATTGTGTGTTCTTAGAGTCAAAAAAAAAAGAAAAAAAGGAAAAGAGAAAGGGCATTCGGGTAGCAAACAACAAAGAAGGAAGCCGCACTTTTATTTGCCAATTCTGTCTTGTTGCAATTGTTCCAACAAACCAGAAAATTACATCAAGAAAAGACTACTCAAAAGTTTTGACCAACCTCCTCTTGGAAATCTTGCACACCTTGAGCCTTGATCACTTGTATCACCCGTTGAGTTTTTTGAGCATCTTGACCATCTTGATTCTTGAAGATTTGCACCTCCCTACGTATAAACAGTTTCTTGTACGTCCTTGCATCCATACGGGGCTTTCTTGGCTTAGGAGTAAACCTCTTGGGAGTTTCTTGAGCAGGCCGCTTGGGGTATTCTTGGGTGACGTTGCTTGTGTCATCTTGTGAAGCCATTGTTTAGCACCAAGCGTCAAAACTGTCCTTATGTGGAGCAAAGAGGGGAGGGCCGAATTGTTGTTCTTGAGGGAGAGTAAGGGACGAAAATTTTGAGGGGATTTAAGAAGAGGCAATTCTGGAAAATTTTGGGGTTAGGAAGCTACCAAATCTGGAAAAATTTTTAGGAAATTCCAGCCGACTTTGAGGGGAATTTAAAAAGACAAGAAATCTGGAATTTTTTTCGTGGAAGCTATTCTGATTTGATAAGGTAACAAATCTGGAAATTTTCAGCGGTTAGGAAGCTAACAAATTCTGTTTTGCAGCCGACTTTGGAAGGTTTAAAAGGAGCAGAAATCTGGAAATTTTTTTAGCTACCAAATTCTGATTTGTTATAGCCGACTTTAGGAAGGTTTTTGGAGAGGGAATCTGGAAAAATTTTGGTAATAATTCTGTTTGGTTAGCCGACTTTAAGGAAATTTCCAAATAAGTCCAACACCTAACTTGTTTCCAAAAATCAATTGGGCAATTAAGTAAAGCACTTGGGAACTCCATCATCGTACTTGGACTTTCTTTTTTCTTTGTACATCAATTTTTTCCTCTTCCATTCCTTATTCATTACTTGAGCTTTCCATTTCTACTTTTTGTTTCCTTGTTCCTTTGATACAATTGGGAGCTATATTGATTAAAGTTTGATTGAACTTCCTTGAGAAAATTTCTGATTTCTTCAAAGGAAACAAACAAGTGGTTTGAGAAGTGAATTGGTGAGAGCATTAGAGTGCCATACACACTTGAGTGAAAACACGAGAGGAGTGAAACACGTAAGGGAGCGAGTAAGGACTGTTCTACTAATTTTTGTTGAGTTTTGCAGGTAATAAAAGTATGAGACAAACGAATGCTCAACTGGAGCTTCACCATCTTGTACCTAAAGGAGTAAATACTGTGGCATTGCGTGAGATAACTGAGCAATTGGAAATCATCAAAGCTCAAAAAAATGATTGGTTTTATACACGTTGCCATATCAAGGATAAAGTTTGCAGCTTAGCCATTGATAAGGGTTGTGAAGTTAATCTCGCAAGTACTGTCTTGGTTGAGAAATTGAATCTTCCAACCATTGATCATCTTCGACCTTACAAGTTGCAAAGTGATAGTGGTGATATTTGGATTACTAAGCACACACTTGTTCCTTTTCGTATTGGTCAATACGTGGATGAGGTGTTGTGTGATGTGGTTCCCATTCAAGTGACGCATGTGCTGTTGGGACAACGGTGGATGTTTAATCGAGAAGTCAAATATGATGGATATACTAATAAGTATTCCTTCACATTTAATGGCCGTCGTACCAGGCTTGTGTCGCTTAACTCTAAGCAACTTTGTATTGATCTAGCATACATGAAGAGTGAGCATGAGCGTTATAGTATGAAGAAAGAGCTGGAGGAGAGAATTGTGACTGAAGAGGTAAAAT
Organism: Coffea eugenioides; assembly: GCF_003713205.1. NCBI lineage: Eukaryota > Viridiplantae > Streptophyta > Magnoliopsida > Gentianales > Rubiaceae > Coffea > Coffea eugenioides. The sequence continues at coordinate 38,686,211 of NC_040040.1, forward strand.
TCGAGGGAGTTGAAAAGGAGAAAGAGGTTGAGAATAATGAGGGGAAAAAGTCAGCTACTGAGCATGAACAAGAGATTAAAAATTCTAAGAGTAAGCTGCTTGTGAGAAAGGATGTGAGACCATATGTTTTTTCTAACGATCTTGACTCTACTTTGTTTAGTGTTTCTACTTTTATGCAGGTTAAGCAAGGAAAAATTGAGTTGATCTTGGCATGTTCTATGCCTAAATCCATTGGTGAATATCAAACTTTTCATGGAGTTTGCACCTTAAGTGTTGTCTCTCTTTGTCATCCACTGATGTTCAACGTCAACCATGAGCCTGATTTGCTTGTTGGGAGGAATAATGAAGTTTCAAAGGGAGTTTCTACACTTGAAACTTGTTATAAATTTCCTTCTTATTTTGTTGGTGACAATCCTTTCCTCATTGGTCCAAATTCTGATTCCTTACAACCTGATTTTATTCTTCAATTTGAAGGTTCAGAAGCTGCCTATCTCGATCTTACTCCATTTGTGCAAGATAGGCCATACCAACAACAACTTGCAATGAATTTTGTAACTTTGCAAAATCATGTCCGGGACTTTTCTAACCTGATTGAGCATCACTATGAAGATCCTTATCTTGTGAATGTGAATGGTAAGCTATCAAGTGATTTTATACCTACAAATGCTAATCGTGTGATTTATTGTGTAGGTCCAAATTCGACCATTCATGACACAGGACTGATTAGAGAGCTTTGGAGTGGTTGGAGTCAAGCCTTGAGTTTTCCATGGCAGATTGTGAGCATTTTCAAGCTAACCAAGAGACATGTGCACCGAATTACAATAATCATAACGTATGCAAGTATCATCCATTCTAAGAGAGCCAATATGTGGAGATTTGAAGTTTGATACAGCCAACTCTTGTAGTACCATTCATTTCCAAACACGATTTGAGGACAAATCTTTTTTTTAAGAGGGGGGGAATGATACGAAATATGGGCCGCTTATGGGCCATGTTTTGGGCTGCAAGAAATTGAATCTTTTAGTAATAGTTAGTAGTTTATTTTCTAGATTCCTATTTTATTTGCTAGGAATAAATTCGGTCCAAGACCTCATGTTGAGTTGGATCCGATTTATAGAGTCTAGGCTCACTATAACTTAAGTTGGTTAATTAGCTTTTATTGGGTTATGTTGGGCCAGCTTAAAGCTTTCATTGGATCAATTATAAGCTGACCATTAGATAGTGGATTTGAGTAGTGGAATCGGGCCAAAGGCCTAGCCTAGCCGAGTTAGGGTTTTGTCTTGTAAGGCTATATATAGCCTAGGTTTTCATTCATTAGGGGGACAGAATTCAGATTTTATAAAATATATGTGAGTTATTTCACTCTCTCTTGTCTCAAGAGAATTTCCTTTGAATACTTGAGAATTGATCTCAAGTTGTTCATTGAACTTATCAATCAAGTAGTCTCCTTGATTGTGGCGTTCTTCTATCTATACTTTTGGTTCACTAAAGTGGCTAGTCGTGGGTTAAGGAATCTCCTTAGTTCGTGGCTCGTGATTCTAGAAGGGTCAAAGTTCCGCAAATCCACTCAACTTGGTGTTCGTCTAGATCCGTCTCACATCACTAAATATGTTGTTTTATGGAAGATTTCATGGATTAAAGTAGAGCTTGATATTGTAATTGAGATTTGTTATGTATGTAAGTATACGTTCTAAGCTTGGGAAATGTTATTTCGTTTATTATTGAGGTGGTACCCTATGTTATTGGCTGTGAGTGATGTAATATATTTGAGAACTGTAGTGAGAGAGTAAGTCCCGGCGAGAGTTGGGCAGGCAGTCTGCCGAACCCTTTGGTTCGCCTTAGGGGGAGGTGGGGCTGTCACATAACCACTATGAAGTATTTTGGTGTATAAAGCTTTGTATCTTGGTTTGTACATTGATATACATTATAAGTTTGAATTGTCATGTTATTTACTTTTATGGATGTAAGTTAATTTCTCGAGGTACGAGTGAGTGGGTCCTGGCGAGAGATGGGCAGGCGACTCGCTAAACCCTAGGGTACGCCCTAGGGGGAGGTGGGGTCGTCACAATTTTGGAAATATTTTTTCTGATGAAATGTAGCTTTCAGAACCTAGTTTCCAATGCCACTAACCATTCTTTATTTGAGTTTGTATAGAGTGAGATATGGCCCGATTATTAAATTGCAGCAAAACTGGAAACTGGAAAGTTTCTTCCCTCTTGCTGGCCGAATGGTCAAACTTGTTTCGGAATGTTTTGTTTCGAAAACTTTGATGTCACTTACCTCTAAATTCGAAAAATTGTTTTATGGAACCTTATTTTAAACATTTGAGTTAATTGAGGTTGATTGTGTGGGACAAAACGTTTGAAAAGGAAAGAGAACCACGGACGGCAGATTTGCTTTGAAATTTTTCCAAACTTTGAATATTTTGTTAACTATCTTCCCACATGATTTTTTATGTGAAATTTGGTAGAGATATAGGTCACATATGGAAGATTTGGTGTACCAAATTTGGTGTATTTTCAATGCCATTTCGATGGCTAAATGATACTTCAAAGATAGCTTTTCAAATCTGGAAAATGACTGAACAGTTTGCAAAACGCGACCAACTTTGAACTCATGTATCTCGATACTCGAAACTCAAAATTTAGTTCTGTTTATTGTATTTGAAACTTTGTTTAGAACGCTTATTGTGTTACAAATTTCAAAGGCTGATTCACTTTCTGTGAATTATGCCGAATTTTCAAAGTTTGCTGAAAAACCAAGACTAGTTCAAACCTGTCTTCTTGGAACTGAAACTTTGGGCTGAATTATGAATGCCTTCTAGTTGGAATCATGGAAAAGTGTCTTCTGAGAACTTTTAGTACTCTGAATTTGGTTTCCAACGGTATAAAGTTTTCCATTTTTAGACTTACGAAACTCGAGATATGATTTTTCAAAGTTATGTCACTCTAAACTAGAAAATTTCTGTTTCAACCAAATTACTCCTTTAAGAACTTTCCACCTTCCTTTGTGATTGTTGGACTGTTTTAAGTTTGTTTTCATGGTTTAATACAAGGTCTCTTTGGAACTTTGAACTTTCATTTCAAATCTTGGTCTCCGAAGGTTAAACATCTCTTGATGCAATTACTTGGTCATATAACTTTCTTGGTTAATGGTACTTCTCTTCATACTTAAATTAGGGACTTCAACCCCTAATCTTATGGCCTTGATAATTTTACTAGAGTTGGCAATTATACAAGTATTTTAAAAGAATGATTTGAAAGGTTTCTTGTGAACTTAATTAGTAATGCCCGAAATGCTTTGTCCAAGCTTCCAAGTAAATATATCCATCTTTCTTGGTTTTCGTGCCAAAACTTAGAGATCTGTTTAATCTTCAATTTGGCGAATCCAGGACATGACTTGACTTGGATCAATGTATTCTTGGGTATTTTCAAATGCTACCATCATGGATTAAGTTATTAAGTGATATTTGCATTCGATTTGAACGCGTTATCTCTTAAGTGAGAGTAGCAGGAATACTACTAGACCTTGTCTGAATACCTAGGTGAATTGTAATTGTACATGTCTCAGGTGATCAAGAGGATCCTGAGGAACTCGTTTGATCTGGCCTTGCTCTTGTCTTACACTCTTGATTTCGGTGAGTGTTCCTTATGTGTTTAAGTGTTAAGTGCTACTTATAATTTGCTTCTATGAAATTTTTCACTGTTTAAGGCGAGTGTGTACTTTATCTCACTTGACCTACTAAAATGACAAATTTCTACCGTTTAATCGTGAATTTCTACCGTTTACCGATTTATTTGATTATTTGCACATGTTGTAAGCTCTTAGCTGAACTGGGCTTTGCCTTTGGTTACTAACCTGCTCGAACCAGGATTGGGCTCGGTCGGGTAGGTTGGAACCCTAGGCCACCGTATCGGTATACTCGAGTATTACCACTAGAGAAATAAGGTGATGCCAGATAACCGGGGTAATTATTGGGGTTATAAGGTACAGCTGACCGAAATAGTTCCACGTGAACACCGTATCCTTTTAATGTGTGTTTATTTCTGTAAAATGATAAATGTCTCATTTTAATGTGCCAATGTGAAATCTTGAACCGTACATGTGTTATGCTCAATTTACTTGATTTATTAGAACTGTTTAGGTGTTCTGGAACCTCACTGGGCTGTTTAGCTCATTCCACGCTTTTGTTTTCTTTAATACGGTTCAAGACCGAGAGTACTCACGAATAGTACTAAGTTGTTTTCTTTTGGAGACTTTAAGTTGTATTATAGCAGACGACTGTAGTACATATTCTTTTGAGTTGTATTAACCTTGAAGGTTAACTAATTGTGTTTTGGAGTTCTTTCAATGTATATTGAGAATATTTGAAGTATTTCTAGTTTTGAATTATGGATTGTAGTGAGCCCTGGCGAGAGCTGGGCAGGCGTTCCGCGGATGCCCTAGGGTTCACCCTTGGGAGAAGTGGGGGCGTCACAGCATCAACCTCTACCAAAACTCTGGCTACAGAAGGTCTGCGCAAGTCTCCAGTTGCTAAGTCCATTTTTAAAAAATGGCCCAACGCCGATGCTAGCTTCACCAGTTGACTCCTTGAGAAAAAATGGCAAAAGAAGTTCAGGGAATGAGGCCCATACAGGGACTATGGAGCTTTCCTGGTTGGCCCTAAAATCTAAAGTCCACTTGGAGATAACATGGCAGCGTTCCAGACAAACCATGTGAGATAGAACAACAATCGTGTGTAGTCATCCTCCAACACTGGCCTCAATAGGACATGTCTCGTATCCAAAAACCCTACTGGACAGTCTCCCTTTAACCTTAACGAAGGGATAAACTTCTTGATCAGTTCCATAGGAGTCCGACCATAAGCAAAGTTCCCCACCAGAGCAATGTGAAACGGTTCTGCTAGCAACATCATCCTACTCCTTCACATACGTAGTTGTAGACACCAAAATTTTAGCCTTTCTTTTTATTTATTCTAGGTGATTTTTGTTTATTTATTTATTTTATTTTTATTATTATTTCTTTGCTTAATTTATCTCATTCTCATTTTTGTTAAGAAAATTGTTTTTGTTAATTAATCCACTGAAAAACAAAGAAGATCATCAATCAAACACAAAAAAAATTAGCAGTTTTGTTTTATTTTTTAGTATTTGCCAATTTTATTCAATTTTACTTAAATTGTTATTTTTCGTTATTTTGTTTATTAATTAACTGGTTCATTTGGAAATGAAAGAAAAGGAAAAGAAAAAACAACAAAAATCAAACCAGGCTTGTTTCAAGTGAAAAAAAAGAAGAGCCCGGTTCCACTCATTTTATTTCTTGCTCTTCAAATTTCTGGTCACCTCACCATCCGAATCATCAAGGAATCTCAGTACAAAAAGCCATCTAATGGCTTAATAATCACCGAAAAATGCAGAAAAATATGCACCATTGATCCTAGGTTCTAGGAATATTCGGCGCCTATAAAAGGATAGCAAAGGGAGAGCCGAAATGAGGGGTTTTGAGAGTGATAAGAGGACGGCCGGGAAGGGTTTTGAGAGAGGAGAAGGAGAACAGCGTGAGAGAGATAGGGAGGATGGTTGGAAAGAAGTTGAGGAGAGTTGTGACGGCTGGACGAGAGGGAGAGCTCTAGATAGTTGGCGGCTGACTGAGAGGAAGGTGTGTGATAGCCCCACCTTCCCCTAAGGCGAACCAAAGGGGTTAGCGGACTGCCTGCCCAACTCTCGCCAGGACTAACGGGACAATTCAATACGGTTTAAAAGTTCCGGAACATACAAGCGCGCTTAGACAAGTCAAAATTACAAAATAAAAAAAAAATGAAAACGGAGTCGACCATGAATAGTAACCGACACGTCAAAATCCAACCAAGCATCAATCATACATATACATCTTGAAATTTAGCATTTACATACCAAAAAGACATACCCAAGTTGTCCAACAAGTTTATACAAGTACGGTTTGCAAATTACAACTCAACAGTTTTGGTTGGATCCAAAATGCACTTAGAGTTTGCTCAAAAAGAGCTATTCAAAATTTCATTTACATAAGCACAACTCGGCAACCAACATTCATGGACTTTCCAACAGTGTTTATATTCCTGTAAGGAAAACAAAAGGAACAAAGTGAGCTTACGCCCAGTGATATACTATCACTCAAGCAGCAAAGTTCATATAAGCAAGTATCAAGCTTCTCATTCCAATACATCAAAAGTAAGCAAAGGCACACATCAATAGTGTTGATAAAAGGATACGGGCGGCTCTTAAGAGCCCCTTATTCTTGATCGGACCTCATTGACCCTCCGTCAATGTTTAAGAGTAACCAACCGTAAGCTCCACTTTACGTCCATTCCTTCCACCCAACATACCCCTACCGGGCCCGAACTCCAAACAGTAGAAATTTGGTAATACTCGAGTATACCGGAATCAAGAGTCTCACTACTACAAGATTCCATATAACAGTCCCCATGGCTCGTCAACTTTCACGACCAAGCCCTCGCTGGCTCGATTCAATCGACTACCAATGGGGTTGAGCTCAGTAGTAACAGTAAAAGCCGTTGGGTCCTCGTCCAAACGACACCAAATCCAGTTTTTCATGTACATTTCAAGTACCACAGTGAAACCATAGACAGTCGTGTATAATACAAAAGGGGGTGAGGGCGATCAAGTACACCCTCACTTTAATCAGTTTCAACAGTGCAAATAAGCCTTCAAGGCATCAAGTTCCATATATAAAGCCACATTGTAAACAAACAAGTGAGTAGTATACTCACCAAGCAAGCAAATGATATTTCATAAACCTCGGCCCAAAGAGCGTCTTGGACCACCGTCACGTCCTAAAACATTCAAATAAGCACAATAAAACTCGATTATAGGTCATAAACCAATTCCAAATACTACCAAAATAGGGCTCCATAAGAATGTATAAGCACTAGAGTAAACCAGGGAAATCCGGAAATGGAATTAAGCTCTAAACCATAAAAACAGTTTTTGACATCATTTTACGGTTTTGGCACCATTGGCACTACGATTATCGGATGGAGGTGTAATACACACTGTTTCGAAGCTAAGAGGTAGGGTTACAATGTTGAAGAAGGCTACTCAGTCCAGTTTCTAGTGCAACAAGGTCAAAAATTCAATATACTCAACCAGAACCGCAAAAACAGGTTAACAAACCGTATTCTGGTTCAAACATCATAAGTCAGGCTACCTAAGTCCAAATCAAGTGATTCCAAAGCCAACCGAAATCTAAGACACCAGGATACATTTCTTCAGAAGGCATCAATAACCAAATCAGGAGAATTCCCAATCAAATTAACCAATTACCAAAGCTGATTACCAAGTTCGGGTAGAAACAGGGCAGCAGGGGTATTTCAGTCTTTTCATAAGCTAAGCTACTCCAATTGACCTGAAATTTTGCAGGAATCTCTAAAATATAATTCCCTACAACTTTTATGTTTTAATCCAAGGCTAATTCAGCCTCTAACTATGATCAACAGTGCCAGGCAGAATGAGGGGAAATGAAACCCTAACTTCCAAAATTCCTTTCCAAAGCAGAAATTTTCTGCAATTAACCACAATTTACACCTTCTAGCTTCATTCTAGATCAATTCCCATCATCATACAAAGCCACACCATATTACACATATGAAACAGAAAATTCATGAAATAATCAGAAAAATTCACCAATCTCAACCCAATTCAAGAAATCTTTCACCCAATCACACATTTAATCAACACAAATCATTACTTTGACATTATCAAGACCAAAGGAAGCATTCCCTAGCTACTCACCTTGAAATGCAAGAAAAGGAACAACTTGGGACCTTAATCCTCCAAACCGCTCCACTAATCACCTCACAACCACTCACTTAAGGAGTTTTATGGAGACAATACAAGAGTAAATGGTTGATTTGTTGGATTTGAGCAAGATTGAAGCATGAACTTGAAGAGCTTTTCCTTTCTTTTGCTTGGAGAGAGAGCCGGCTACACTAAGCTTGAAATGAAGATGATTTTGGTAATTTTTTGGTTTATTTGGTCAATTGGTAAAAAGGTGAATAGTAGTCAAAATGCAAGATTTAATCATATGGTGACACTTGTCACCCTATTTAATCCATGCATATCACTTTGTTTTCTCTCACACCAAGCCACTTGGTAACCTCTAATTATCTCTTAGCACCCGGTAAATTAAACCCAGTATCCAAAACTTAACCTAACTGACCGAATTTTTCTGAACTTTTTGCACTAGCGGGTCCCACGTCCGGTATACACTCTTAATTTCTTAAAAACTAAACGATACTAGAAAAATCACCTAAAAACTATATTTACTCATAAAATTATCTAGAAATTTTCCTAATAAAAAAAATGGAGAAAAACATGCCATTGAATATAATAAAACCTAGAAAATGGGAAAATTATGGGTTCTCACAAGGTGACGGCCAAGAAAAAATGAGGGAGAGAGATTGTTGAGCGAGGGAGTGAACGGAGAGTGAGAGATAAGGAGGCTGTGGCGGAGGATAAAGCTGGAAGAAGAATTTTTTCTGGGCAAAGAAACCAAATAAGGAGAAGCGGCTGCGGGAGAGAAGGAGAACAAATCCTTCATCTTCAGGTCACATTAAAGCTTTGGTTAAAAGCTAAAGGTAACGTTTCCTCACTCCGGAGCTGCTTATGAGTTGTTGGGCTATGTTAGAATGCTGAAAGTTTTTGCCTTTTACACCTGTTTTCGTCCTTCATGCGGGTCTCATTTGCAAATCTGGTTGGAGCAGAAATCCGTGAGTCTAGTTGGGTTTAGGGAAAGAAAAAGGGGTGTAATCCATGGGTATGTTAAACAAGGTTTCTCTTTGTTTGTCATCCTGATTAAGTTTTGCTGATTCTTGATGAAATTCCATTAGGTTTTCCGTTGTTTTGCTGCTCTTTCGGCTTACGGTTAATGCATGGTTTTGGTCTGGATTTGGAAGGACAGAGACTTGTATCTTTTATGGGGGTATATGATGAATCCATGGGGTTTTAGTTTGATGTTTTTGGTTGATTTTTGTGTGCTTGGACAAGCAAATCCAGAAAGAATGGCCTCCAATTGTGGGCAGATCGGATTGATGTTTTCCTTCTAACTGTTTACGCGTGGTAGTGCTTTATCGCTATTTTTCTTGCTGTTTTCCCTTCCATTTCATTCTTAGTACCTTGTTTGTTTGTCTTGGTTAGGCTTTAGAATGTTTTTCTTGAAGTTCTGAGTTTGGGGGCAGTAGATGTCTATACCTCCTCACGCTATTGCCGCACGTCGGTTGGGGTGTGGGCGAATCCGTATCATTGCCTTGTTGCATTTCATGTTTCAGGAGCCTTATTGAATCTTCCCTCTCCCCTTTGTCCCAAGTTCTTGTGCTGGAGTGAGTTTAGGACCTGTATTGAGTCCTTTCTAGGTCATGACATTGGAGCTCAAAGGAGCCAAGAGTCCCCTCGATCATACTGCAGCTGTGCGAACAGATTTCTTTCTTCGCTTGGGTTGCTGAAGTTTGTTTTGGTTTGCTTAACTTTTAGGATTTGTTTGCTATTCCTGGGCTGCATTGGTCTTTTCTCTTACTTTGGGTGTAGCATGGTGTAGTGGGTGCGTAATGGACATGGATTCCTTTGCAAAAGAAAATTCCTTTCAAACCAGAAACTAGCAAGGGAATTGTGGTTTTGATGTTCCACATTTCTTTCTCTCATATCCTGTCGAGTAAAGCTGTAATGTCTTTGATTTGTGGTTTGGATTCGTTTACCTACCTCATTGAAATGATTTGATTGTGTATGAATCACCTTGCTCATGATAAAATGAATAGCACTAATCTTGTTTGCTTGAATCAGAAATTGAGAAAGTTGTAGCAGCTTTTGTTCTTCAAATGTTAGCATGTTTTCTAGTTATTGCATTTTGTGTCCTGAAGCCTGTTAGATTGTTCTCTACCTTTGTTGTAAATCTCTGCACTTTGTGTTTGAATGGGTGAAGATGCTTTTCAGTTTTTGGCATGAATGTTTGTCTCGGCCGAATGAGTAAAAGTTGCAGAAGAATAGCTCCAGTTTGCAGAATGTTTCTTCGTAGTATTTGCATGAAACTTCGCATGAAATTCTTCCAATTATTTGCATTGTTAAGGGATGTTCAGCCGTGTTTAATTGGAGTAATTTCAAAGCTGTCGTATGAATCTGCTTTGCTGAAATTACGAAACCTTGTGCATGAAAATTATGCAGCAGAACCTTGCCGAGAGCTTCATCTGTTTGTGAAACTTTGTTGCAGAATGTTTCTCACGTCATTTTGCATGAAGATTGCATGAAAGAACTTTTAAATTTTGCTTCTTAACCCCCTAAGCTTCACTTTGTTTCGCTATAGTCCAAACAATTGGAAAAATCAATCAAATTGACCCCTCAAATTTCTTTAGTTTCTGCAATCAAGTCACTACTTGTTTTAATTTTTACATGGGTTGTTCACCTTCCTTTAAATGCCTTGGATTGATTCAATTTCATGCTCATCCCCATTTCATGTGATTATTTCTTGGTTAAAGTGATGCCTTGACTCTTTTATTATTTTGGAGGGTAAATAAGTGATTTCGCTCTATTAGGGCTCCATCTCCAGGGAGGTACACTCTATCCCTTATTTTTTGACTTTATTTGACCCTACGTGCCCTATGTGACTTTACATGTTTGATTGTATGCCTCTTGAATGTTATTTTTTTATTCATTTCATTTATTTATTTATTTGCTTTATTGGCTTTGTATATTTATTTTAGTTCAATTTGATTATTTGAAAGGCAATTTAATGCCAAGGTTGTAATAGTTAGGTTATTATTTTATTTATTTATTTCTTTTCCCCCTTAGATTGTAGTAGGACCTCCCCAAGTGTAATAGATAGGGCCCCCCAAGTGTAATAGATAGGGCTTTTGTGCTATGTGTTTGTGTGTGCCTATATGCCTATGTGTTTAATTGCTTTCCTTAGGTTTCTGCATCTAGATGAGCATGCTTATGTGATACGTGCTATGTGCTATGTGCTTTTGTATGTCTATTTTGCTTTAGTATTACATCTGATTATGTGGATGAATACACGTCACCGTGGCTAGTCCAATGCTAGTCATGGTCTTCACCTCGCCCTCACAAGTCCAATGCTTGCGAGAGAGCCTTAGTAGAGGGCTAGTCCAACGCTAGACCCTTAGGAGCCCTGCTAACGCTAGATCATATTTGTATGACTACATTACATTTTCATGCATTTTTTTTACTTTCTAGGGCTTTTTATCACTTTTGCATGACATTCCCCCTTATACATATACCCCTTACCCCCCCTATATGTATATCACTTATCCCATATTTTCCCTTATATGTATATTCCTTACGCCTATGTGTGCTACATAACATTAGATTTGCATTTCATTTAAGAATTAAAATTAGGATAGGATAATACATTTGCTTGATTAGATTAGGGATAACCCCTTGAATATGGGATATGGATGAGTTTGGCTTTCTAGCCTTAGCACGCTCGTATTCCGTCTATTAAAAGGGAAAATTGAGTCACGAATATTAGTCCCCCGTACCCGACATGATGCATTCCTTTTGGACATGTATATTTATATAATTATGATTATTTTTATTATTTTCCTTTTCTTAGAGTCTCATATTTTTGCAATATTCGTGACTTCTTCAAAAAAAAAATCTTCATTAGGCATCACAATTAATGTGAGTGGCACCAATTGGGCTTTGAAGAGAAATTTCGCCCTCCCCAACACTCTCTTAGGTTTAGGGCTTGCATTCATATAGTGCATCCAAATATGATAAATCTTAAGGGTAAAATAAGAGAATTTTTGACTAAATCACGCAACTAGCCTTGGCTAGGTCGAAAGGGTGCCTTAGATTTTTATCCTTGCCTTCCCTTTCTTCAAATGTGACTCCCGAACACTTTCTCTGATTTTCGTAGACTTAGGGGTCATTTAAAAAGGGTTTTCCATAATTTTATCTAAAAATTCATTTTAGGTGACTTGGTACACCTTAACTCTATACCAAGTGGCGACTCCGATTTTTATCTCAAAAACCCTTTTTTAAACTATAATTTGGGCCCAAATCATCGCACTTTCAAACCCCATTTAGGCCCTTTTTCTTTATTCATTTTTTC